>NW_024080794.1:2838524-2881375 GCF_003009895.1 Hyaena hyaena
ACACATGGGGGAGAGTCCCAAATATAAAATAACCAAAGTCTCAACAAGAGAGACCAAAAGACATCATTCAAAGAACACTTTCTGAATGGACAAGCCCTGGACATTAAAAGAGCCTTCATTAATACAGCAGTATTCGTATGTGCAGAGTGCATAACAAGCTTTTAAAACTACCAAGTGATAGAAAGCCAACCAAAATGATGAAACAGACGAACTTTCCTCCAAAAAATTCCAGGAAGAAATGACAGCTAAAGAACAGCTCAAAGCAGATATAAGCAAAATAACGGAAGAAGAATTTAGAACAATGGTCATAAAATTAATCACTGGGCTTGAAAAAGGCATGGAAGACATCAGAGAAACTATTGCTACAAAGACTATGGAGCTAAAAAATAGTTTGTGATGAATTAAAAAATGCTATAAATAAGGTCCATAATAAAATGGAGGCATCCAATGCACGGATTGAAGAGGCAGAAAGGAGAATAGGTGAATTAGAAGACACAATTATAGAAAAAGAGGAATCTGAGAAAGAGAGATAAACTGATCCAGAAACACGAAAAATGAGTTCGAGAGCTCAGCGATATAATCAAATAAAACAATATCTGTATCATAGAATTTTCGGAAGGGAAGAGAGAGGGAAAGGCATGGAAGGAGTCCTCGAACAAATTATAGCTGAGAACTTCCCCAATCTGGGGAAGGAAGCAGACATTGAAATCCAAGAGGTACAGAGAACTCCCCTCAGACATAACTTGAATCGATCTTCTGCATGACATATCATAGTGAAACTGGCAAAATATAAGGACAAAGAGAGAATTCTGAAAGCAGCTAGGGATAAAAGGGCCCGAACATACAAAGGGAAACCTATCAGAGTGGTGACAGACCTATCAACTAAAACTTGGCAGGCCAGAATGGCAAGGAATGGCAAGAAATCTTCAATGTGATAAACAGAAAAAATATGCAGCCAAGAATCCTCTATCCAGCAAGCATGTCATTCAGAATAGAAAGAGACATAAAAGTCTTTCCAAATAAACAAAAATTAAAAGAATTCGTCACCACTAACCCAGACCTAGAAGAAATCCTGAGGGGGGCTCTATGAGGGAAATGTTGCAAGGAACGCAAGATACCAGAGACACCACCACAAGCATGAATCCTACAAAGGACACAGTGAATCTAAACCCATATTTTTCAATAATAACACTGAATTTAAATGGGCTAAATGCCCCAATCAAAAGACATAGGGTAGCAGAATGTATTTTAAAAATTCATCTATTTGCTGTCTACAAGAAACTCATTTTAGACCTGAAGACACCTTCAGATTGAAAGTAAGAGGATGGAGAAATATCTATCATGCTATTGGAAGTCGAAAGAAAGCTGAAGTAGCTATACTTATATCAGACAAACTGGCCTTTAAAGGCAGTAAAAAGAGATGAAGAAGGGCATTATATAATGGCAGGGTATATCCATCAGGAAGAGCTAACAATTGTAAATGTCTATGCACCAAATACGGAAGCACCTAAATATGTAAAACAATTAATCACAAACAGAAACGATCTTATGGATAAGAATGTGCTAGGGGCACCTGGGTGGCTCAGTCGGTTAAGCATCCGACTTCAGATCAGGACATGATCTCACAGTTCGTGGGTTCGAGCCCCGTGTTGGGCTCTGTGCTGATGGCTAGCTCAGAGCCTGGAGCCTGCTTCAGATTCTGTATCTGCCTCTCTCTCTGACCTTCCCCTGCTCACGCTGTCTCTCTCTCTCTCTCAGAAATAAATAAAAAACATTAAATTAAATTTAAAAAAAAGAATGTGCTAATAGCAGGGGACTTTAATACTCCACTAACAGCAATGGATAGATCAACTAGTCAGAAAATCACTAAAGACATAATGGACTTGAATGACACATTGGACCAGATGGATTTGACAGATATATTTAGAACTCTACATCCTGAGGCCATGGAATTCATTTTATTCTTAAGTGCGCATGGCACATTCTCCAAGATAGATCACATACTGGTACATAAAGCAGCCCTCAATAAATATAAAAGAATTGACATCATACCATGCACACTTCCAGATCAAAATGCTGTGAAACTTGAAATCAATCACAGGAAGAAGTCTGGAAAATCTCCAAAAACATGGAGGTTAAAGAACACCTACTAAAGAATGAATGGGCCAATCAGGCAACTAGAGAAGATATTTAAAAATATATAGAAACAAATGAAAATGAAAATACGACAATCCAAACTCTATGGGATGTGGCAAAGCACTCCAAAGAAGAAAGTACATTGTACTCCAGGCCTATTTCAAGAAATTAGAAAAAGCACAAGTGCAAAATCTAACAGCGCACCTAAAGGAACAAAAAGGAGAGCAAAAAGAGCACCCCAAACCCAGTAGAAGAGAAATAATAAAAATCAGGGCAGAAATAAACAATATAGAATCCAAAAAAACAGTTGAACAGATCAATGAAACTGGGTAGGTTTTTTTGAAAAAAATAAACAAAATTGACAAACCCTTAGCCAGGCTTCTCAAAAAGAAAAGAGACAGCACCCACAAAGACAAAATCATGAATGAAAATGGACTTTTTGAAACCAACCCCTCAGAAATACAAGCAATTATCAGGGAATACAATGAAAAATTATATGCCAACAAATTGGACAACTTAGAAGAAATGGACAAATTCCTAAACACACACTCAACCAAAATTCACATGGGAAGAGATAGAAAATCTGAACACACCCATAACTAGTGAAGAAATTTATTCAGTTATCAAAAATCTCCCAACAAATAAGAGCTCTGGGCCAGATGGCTTCCCTGGGGAATTGTACCAAACATTAAAAACAAAATTAATACCCACTCTTCTCAAGCTATTCCAAAAAATAGAAATCAAAGGAAAACTTCTGGACTCATTTTATGAAGCCAGCATCACTTTGATTCCAAAGCCAGACAGAGACCCAGCAAAAAAAGAGAACTACAGGCCAATTACCTTGATAAATACGGATGCAAAAATCCTCAACAAGATCCTCGCAAATCGATTCCAACAGCAAATAAAAAGAATCATCCTCCACGATCAAGTGGGATTCATTCCTGGGTTACAGGGCTGGTTCAGTATTCAGAAATCAATCAATGAGATACATCACATTAACAAAAGAAAAGATAAAAACCATATGATCCTGTAGATAGATGTAGAAAAAGCATTTGACAAGAGACAGCATCCCTTTGTAATAAAGACCCTCGAGAAAGTCGGGATAGAAGGAACTTACTTAAACATCATAAAAGCCATCTATGAGAAGCCCTGAGCTAACATCATCCTCAATGGGTAAAAACTGAGAACTTTCCCCTGAGATCAGGAACATGACAGGGATGTCCACTCTTACCACTGTTGTTTAACATAGTACCAGAATCCTAGCATCAGCAATCAGAAAACAAAAGGAAATAAAAGGCATCAGAATTGGCAAAGAAGAAATCAAACTTTCACTTTTCGCAGACAACATGATACTCTATATAGAAAACCTGACAAACTACTGGAACTGATCCATGAATTCAGCAAAGTCTCAGGGTACAAAATCAATGTACAGAAATTGGTTGCATTGTTATACACCAATAATGAAGCAACAGAAAGAGAAATCAAGAAACTGATCCCATTCACAATTGCACAAAAAAACATAAAATACCTAGGAATAAACCTAACCAAGGATACAAGAGATGTGTATGATGAAAACTATAAAAAACTTATGAAGGAAATTGAAGAAGACACAAAGAAATGGAAAAACATTCCATGCTCATGGATTGGAAGAATAAATATAGTTAAAATGTCATTACTACCCAAAGCAACCTACACATTCAATGCAATCTCAATCAAAATTGCGCCAGCATTCTTCTCAAAGCTAGAACAAACTATCCTAAAATTTGTATGGAACCACAAAGGATCCCTAATAGCCAAAGGAATACTGAAGAAGAAAACCAAAACGGGAGCCATCACCATCCCAAATTTTAGCCTCTACTACAAAGCTGTCATCATCTAGACAGTATGGTATTGGCAAAAAAGCAGACACATAGACCAATGGAATAGAATAGAGAACTCAGAATTGGACCCACAAATGTATGGCCAACTAATCTTTGACAAAGCAGGAAAGAGTATCCAATGGAAAAAAGACAGCCTCTTTAACGATGGTGCTGGGAGAACTGGACAGCAACATGCAGAAGAATGAAACTAGATCATTTTCTCACACCATACAAGAAAGGCATAGAAGCATTTCAAAATGGATCAAGGATCTGAATGTGAGATAGGAAACCATCAAAACCCTAGAGGAGAAAGCAGGAAACAACCTCCCTGACGTCAATTGAAGCAATTTCTTATTTGACACATCCTCAATGGCAAGGAAATCAAGAGCAAAAATGAACTATCATCAAGATAAAAAGCTTCTGCACAGCACAAGAAACAATCAACAAAACTAAAAGGTAACTGACAGAATGGGAGAAGATATTCACAAATGACATATCAGATAAAGGGTTAGTATCCAAAATCTATAAGGAACTCACCAAACTCCACACTCGAAAAACAAACAACCCAGTGAAGAAATGGGCAGAAGATACGAACAGACACTTCTCCAAAGAGGACATTCAGATAGCCAAATGACACATGAAACGATGCTCAGCATCCCTCCTCATCAGGGAAATACAAATCAAAACCACACTGAGATACCACCTCACGCCGGTCAGAGTGGGTAAAATGAACAAATGAGGAGACTCTAGTTGCTGGTGAGGATGTGGAGAAACAGGCACCCTCCTACACTGTTGGTGGGAATGTCAACTGATGAAGCCCCTCTGGAAAACAGTACGGAGGTTCCTCAAAAAATTAACAATAGAACTCCCCTAGGACCCAGGAAAAGACTGCTAGGAATTGACCCAAGGGATACAGGAGTGCTGATGCATAGGGGCACATGTGCCCCAATGTCCATAGCAGCACTCTCAACAATAGCCAAAACATGGAAAGAGCCTAAGTGTCCATGAACTGACGAATGGATCAAGAAGATGTGGTTTTCTATACAATGGAATACTACATGGCAATGAGAAAGAATGAAATCTGGCCATGTGTAGCAACATGGATAGAACTTGACGGTGTTACACTGAGCGAAATAAGTCAGGCAGAAAAGGACAGATACTGTATATTTGCACGTATAGGTGGATTAGGAGGAAAATAACAGAGGACCATGTGGGAGAAGAGGGGGAAAATAGGTGGGGAGAGGGAGAGAGGCAAACCATGAGAGACTCTTGAATGCTGATAACAAAACTGAGGACTGATGCGGGTGGGGGAGAGGGGAAGGCGGGTGATAGGCATGGAGGAGGGCAGTTGTTGAGATGAGCACTGGGTGTTATATGGAAACCAACTTGACAATAAACTATTTAAAAAAAGAATATTTAACATGAGATCTACCACCTTAACAGTTTTTTAAGTTTATGATACCATTAAATATAAGCACATGTTATACAGCAGTCCCTGGAATTTATTCATCTTGAATAATTAATGTTTTATATACACCGATTAGCAATCTCCCTCCCTGCCCTTCCCCTGCCCTTAGCATTCACCATTTTACTCTCTGTTCCTATGAGTTTGACTGTATTTGATACATCATGCAGGTGGAATCATGCCATTTTCATTCTGTGAGTAGCTTATTTCACTTAGCATAATGACCTCAAGTTTCATTCATGTTGTCACATATTGAAGGGTTTCCTTCTTTTTAAAGGCTGAATAATATTTCATTGTATGTGTGTCACATGTTTTAATCCATTCATCTATCAATGGACATTTAAGTTTTTTCCACATATTGGCTCTTGTGATGGTGCTACAGAACACTTATTGGGCATTTGTAGATCTTTAGACAGGTGTCAGTCAAGACGTTAGCACTTGTTTTAATTGGATCATTAGTTATTTTGCTATTGGGTTGTAGGAATTCATTATATCGTTTAGAGATTAATCCTTCATCAGATACATAGTTGACAGATGTTTTCTCCCATTCCATAGGTTGTCTTTTCATGCTATTGCTTCCTTTGGTGTAGTCCCACTTGTCTATTTGTGTTTTGTTACTTGTGCTTTTGGTGTCATATCCATGAAATCATTGCCACAACCAAAGCTTTTACCCTATGTTTTCTTCTAGGAGTTTCATGGTTTCAGGTCTTATGTTTAAGTATTTACTCCATTTTCAGTTGGTTTTTGTATATTATATAAAATAAGGGTATATTTTTATTCTTCTGCATGTGGATATCCAGTTTTCCCAGCACAATTTGTTGACATAATTATCCTTTCCCTATTGTGTAGTCTTGGCACTCTTGTTGAAGATCAGTTGACTGTATATGTGTAGATTTATTGCTGGCTTTATATTCTTTTCCATTGGTCTATCTGTCTGTCTTTATGCCATACTGTTTGAATTGCTGTAGCCTTGTAATATAGTTTGAAATCTGGAGCTGTGGTGCCTCCAACTTTGTTCTTCTTTCTCAAGACTGGTTGTTCAGAGCTCTTTGTAGTTCTATATGAAAGCTCTTCCTCTAAGAGAATGAAGGAATGATGCTACACACACCACTTTTAGTCAACACAAAACTGGAAGTCCTAGCCAGAGCAATTGGGTAAGAAAACTTGTCCCTGTTTGCAGGTGACATAATCTCATATGTAGAAAATTCTAAAGACTCCACAAAACAACTTAAAGTAAACAAACTCGGTAAAATTGCAGGATAAAAATCAAACTACAGAAATTAGTTATTTTTCTGTATGCTAACAATAACCTAACTGAAAAGGAAATTAGGAAAACAGTCTCATTTACAATGGCATCAAAAAGAATAAAATACTTATGAGTATACTTAACTAAGGAGGTAAAAGTTTGTACAGTGAAAACTATAAAAAATTGATGGAGGAAATTAAAGAAGATACAAACAAATGAGTGGATACCCCTATGTTCATGGATTGAAAGACAATATTGTTAAAATGTCCATACTACACAAAGCAATCTAGATTTATTGTGATCCTCATTAAAATCCCAGTGACAATTTTTTACAGAAATTGACAAAGCAATTCCAAAATTCATACAGAATCACAAAGGACTCCAAATAGCCACAATGATCCCTAAAATATTTGCTACTGATTTGATAACTATGTAATGGAAAAAAAATCTCTCTAATAGGAAGATGCAGGAAAAAATTATATGTGGACATGCAGTGATATATCTCAGCTGGCACACAATTATCAGTTCTACACATCTCTCCCCAACTCTGTGTTTAATGATGTCAATGGTTATTTGAAATCAAACGGAATAGGAATATTTGCACCAGAGAAATTGGGGGATTCTACAAATCAGGATTTTTATTTGGAAAGCCAGTTGTTGTTGTTTTAAACATTTTTAAATCTTTATTTTTGAGAGTGAGACAGAGAAAGACAGTGTGTGAGCAGGGTAGAGGGAGACACAGAATCTGAAACAGGCTCCAGCTCTGAGCTGTCAGCACAGAGCCTGACACGGAGCTTGAACCCATGAACTATGAGATTATGACCTGAGCGGAAGTTGGACGCTTAACCCACTGAGCCACCCAGGAGCCCCTGGAAAGCCAGTTGTTAAAGCTTTAATAGCACACCACTGCCTGAATGTTAATAAACATGGTGCCTCATTTTTATTTTTCACAAATCAGTATATATATAATGATATTAATATTATGGTTGTTAATGTTTGTTTTAAAAGAATTCATTTCTACTCAGTCTAAAATTTGGCACTATGAAATTGAAGATATAAATAGACTCTAAAGCAACTAGGATAATTTAAGAAACTGAAATTAAGGAAGTATTCCTTTGCAAGATACATTTTGACAAGAAAAACACATTTCAAAAGAGATATTTTGAGACATAGAGTTTAGTCTTTAAACTGGTATATGAGTCTAGGGATTAGGATGATAAGTGTGTTTAATGAGGCATCATGTTATTTTTAATCCTCTTGAGGGACTGGGGGGTGGGTAGGAAAGCAAATCTTAACTATGGCAGCCATAAGTACCAACATTCTAGTCTCCTGTTAACCTGGGCTGACTTTTCACTGGGAAAATATGGTCACTTTATTCATAACCCCCCAGAACAGTACACGAAGCTATACAGTAGAAACAAATTGCTGAGACAATGCTTCACTATAATTGACATAATAGTGATATCAAGGCGGTTTTTCACGGAGGAAAAACGTTAGGTAGAAAGATTCTGGGTTGCCAGTGAATGATTGGGATGACAGAGCTATCATGGACAGCCACTTAATATGGAAGCCCTCTTGAAACTTCCTTTTTTTTTTAATGTTTATTTTCGAGAGAAAGAGAGGGACACGTAGCGTGAGTTGGGGAGGGGCAGAGAGAGAGAGAGAGGGAGACACAGAATCCAAAGCAGGCTCCGAGCTGTCAGCACAGAGCCCGACGCGGGGCTCGAACCCACGTACCGCGAGATCATGACCCGAGCCGAAGTCGGACGCTCAACCGTCGGAGCCACCCAGGCGCCCCGAAACTTCCATTTTTAAAAGAAGCTGACCCTGGTTGGTTCAGCAGGTTTTGGAAAATCCATATTTAGAGATCAAGTTTTGTTTGTTATATAAATGTAAAATATCTCTCTTCCTTCACATTGCAACAAAATATGAAAATGGAAATATAAAATGAATTGAACATTAGAATTCAAAAAATATAGAAGCCTACATTGAGTAACAACTTTGTGTGAGATTTCAAGATACTAACAATTTATTACAAGAAATATTATATATAGATGTGGGCAAATAGGTATTAGTATGGGGAAGTAAATGATGAAGTTAAAAAAAAAGTGAAAGACGTATATATTTTTTTAAAGTTTATTTTGAGAGAAGTAGAGAGAGTGCACATGCTGGAGCAGGGGAGGGGCAGAGAGAGGGAGAGAATCCCAAGCAGCCTCTGTTTGATGCCGTGAACCGTGAGATTATGACCTGGACTAGAATCAAGAGTCAGAAACTTAACCTAATGAGCCATGCAGGCACCCCTAAAGATGTATATTTTATAAGAGATAAGTAAAAAGGGAAATCACTCCTAAATTGTGATGGAAGATTTAAATGACTAAATGTGATACAATGCATTCCTGATACTCTGGAATGGATAGAAATTAAGGACAGAGGGAGTATTCATCATTATCAAAGATATAAGTACTTTCTAAATGGAAAAATACCTAGAGATGTGAATGAATTACTGAACCATATTATCTCTGTATCAAAATTTTTCTTTAGAGTGAGTTAAGCAAATTAAATCTAGCCATTCTGGGTTTCAGGAACTAAGCTCCCTAACTGAGTGCTGAGCTTCTGTGAACTGGGACCAGTGGAAAAGTCACTGGCCTAACTGTAAAGAGACCCACACCCTCATCCTGCCTGTACCACTTACTTGATTTGTTTTTCTTATTTGTAAAAACAACCAGTAACAGCATTAAAGCCTAAGGGTCCCTTTAAGTCATTAAATTCTGTGATAATTCCTGGAGCCACAGGGCCATCTAAGATGTCACTCCCCAAGCACACCAGCCTCTTCATCTTTTTGGTCATTGTTCACATTAATATCTGTGTTCCTCAGAAGTCAGTTCACAACTTTACACTGTTGAGCACCAAGTCATTTTTCCCAGTTCCCAAAATTGAGGGTAGATACTTTAGTTCCTTAAGATTAACATTCAGGTAGTTCTCAACTTTGACTGCTCATTAAAATTTCCTGAGGACACTTAAAAATACTGATATCCTACTTGGGGATTCTGATTTAGTGGGTCTTGGATATACCCTTGGTATGGAGATCTTTAAAACTTTCCCAGGTGATTCCACTGTGTACATTGTGTTGAGGACTATTACATTATTAAGGGCATTTTCAGATGCCAGCCTTAATTCTAAGAGTGGGGAAACAAATTCCACTTTTCTACAAGAAGAGTGTTAAGAATGTGCAGTCATCATTAATGTGCCACATAGCCTGCCCCCTGGCCACGAATACAGTAGATTCCTCCCGCAAGAACCCTTAAAGTCTTGTTTCATTATGGCATTGGCTTGGAGTCCAGGATCTAATTTTCTGAGTCAGATCTAGATGGAGATGAGACTTTTCAGGTAACGTTCCTCGAATACATTCCTTTTTGCTTTGAAGACTGAAAGTTAAAGAGACAACATACCTGCCTCAGTATGAAATATAAGCATGCAATAGACACTCCCATTCAAAAGCAGGAAAATGGGAGGTCCATCCTGATTAGGGTCTAGTGCTGTTCCCTAGGAAGAATTCTCCTTCATTCTTGGTTCTATCAATTATCCACTGACAAGTAACAAATAATCCCAGATCCTAATGCCTTAAGCTGTCAATTTATTATTTTCTCTCATATTTTTAATTAATTTTTAAAAAATTTACATCCAAGTTAGTTAGCATACAGTGTCAATAATGATTTCAACAATAGACTCCAGTGATTTATCCCCTATGTAAAACACCCACTACTCATCCCAACAAGTGTCTTCTTTAATACTGCTTAGCCACTTAGCACATCCCCCCACCCACAAGCCCTCCAGCAACCCTCAGTTTGTTCTCTGTATTTAAGAGTATCTTATGTTTTGTCCCCCTCCATGTTTTTATCTTATTTTTGCTTCCCTTCTCCTACATTCATCTGTTTTGTATCTTAAATTCCTTATATGAGTGAAGTCATATATTTGTCTTTCTCTGACTAATTTTGCTTAGCATAATACCCTCTAGTTTCATCCACATTGTGGCAAATGACAAGATTGCATTCTTTTTGATTGCTGAGTAATATTTCATTGTATATATGTGCCACATCTTCTTTATTCAACTGTCGATGCACATTTGGACTCTTTCTATACTTCGGCTATTGTTGATAGCACTGCTATAAATATTGGGGTGCATGTTCCCCTTCAAAACAGCACACCTGTATCTCTTGGATAAATACCTAGCAGTGCAATTGCTGGGTTGTAGGGTACTTCTATTTTTAACTTTTTGAGAAACCTCCATACTGTTTGCCAGAGTGCCTGCACCAGTTTGCATTCCCACCAGGAGTGCAAAAGAGATCCTCTTTTTCCACATCCTCACCAACATCTGTTGTTTTCTGAGTTATTCATTTTAGCCATTCTGACTAGTGTGAGGTGGTATCTCATTCTGGTTTTAATTTGCATTTCCTTGATGATGTGTGATGTTGAGCATGTTTTCATGTGTCTGTTAGCCATCTGGATATTTTCTTTGGCAAAAGTGTCTGTTCAAGTCTTTTGCCCATTTCTTCACAGGATTATTTGGTTTTTTGGGATGTTGAATTTAATAAGTTCTTTATAGATCTTGGATACTAATCCTCTGATATGTCATTTGCAAACATCTTCTCCCATTCTGCCGATTGCCTTTTAGTTTCACTGATTATTTCATTCACTGTGCAGAAGCTTTTAATCTTGATGAGGTTCCAATAATTCATTTTTGCTTGCCTTGGAAGATGTGTTGAGTAAGAAGTTGCTGTGGCCAAGGTCAAAGAGATTTCTGCCTGCTTTCTCCTCTAGGATTTTGATGGCTTCCTGTCTTATGTTTAGGTCTTTCATCCTAACATTGAGTTTGTTTTTGTGAATGGTGTACGAAAGTGGTCCATGTTCATTTTTATGCATGTTTCTGTTCAGTATTCCCAACACCATTTGCTGAAGAGACTGTCTTTTTTCCATTGGATATTTTTTCCTGCTTTGTCAAAGATTAGTTGGCCATACATTTGTGGGTCCATTTCTTGGATCTTTATTGGGTTCCATTCATCGAAGTGTCTGTTTTTGTGACAATCCCATACTGTCTTGATGATTATAGCTTCATAATATATCTTGAAGTCTGGGATTGTAATGCCTCCGGCTTTGGTGTTCTTTTTCAGGATTTCTTTGGATATTCAGGTTTTTTTTTCTGGTGCCATACAAACTTTAGGACTGTTTTTTTTTTTTTTTAGCTCTGTGAAGAATGATGGTGTTATTTTGATAGGGATTGCATTGGATATGTAGATTACTTTGGGTAGTGTTAACATTTTAACAATATTTGTTCTTCCAATCCATGAGCATGGAATATTTTTCCTTTTTTGTGTGTCTTCTTCAATTTCTTTCATAAGCTTTCTATAGTTTTCAGTGTATAGATTTTTTACCTCTTTGTTAGGTTTATTCCTAGGTATTTTATGGTTTTTGGTTCAATTGTAAATGGGATAGATTCCTTTATTTCTCTTTCTGTTGCTTCATTATTGGTGTATAGAAATGCAACCAATTTCTGTGCATTAATTTTATATCTTGCAACTTTGCTTAATCCATGAATCCGTTCTAGCAATTTTTTGGTGGAATCTTTTGGTTTTTCCATGTAAAGTATCATTTCATCTGTGAAGAGTGAATGTTTGACTTCCTTCTTGCCATTTGAGTAACTTTCATTCCATTGCACTATCTGATTTATGAGGCTAGGACTTCCAATACTGTGTTGAATAACAGTAGTGAGAGTGGACATCACTGTTTTGTTCCTGACCTTAGGGGGAAAGCTCTCAATTTTTCCCCATTGAGGATGATATTAGCATTGGGTCTTTCATATATGGCTTTTATGATCTTGAGGTATAATCATTCTATCCCTACTTTCTTGAGGGTTTTATCAAGAAAGGATGCTGTATTTTGTCAAATGCTTTCTCTGCATCTATTGAGAAGATCATGCAGTTCTTGTCCTTTCTTTTATTGATGTGATGAATCACGTTGACTGTTTTGTGGATATTGAACCAGCCCTCCATCCCAGGTATAAATCCCACTTGGTTGTGATGAATAATTCTTTTAATGTCTCATTGAATCTGGTTGGCTAGTATCTTATTGAGGTCTTATTGCCTCCATTCCTCTCATATTTCTGTCAGGTAACTGGACTCAACAGTTCTCACTTGCTGAGATGTGGTTACAATCAGTCTGATTAGGGCTACAGTCATCTGAAGGCCCACTTGAACAGTCTCTACAGCCTTACCAGAGTTCTACTTACAAGACGGAGCTATTTATATACCCACTCACTCTGACTGAGCTCCATACTCTCTCTGTGATGGTTAGGATTGACACACTGAAAAATTATATTTCCCAAATGGCCTAGTATGCTAGTTCCTATTAGATTCTGTCATTGAGAGACACTCAAGGAAGACTTAGAGGCAAGAAGAGAGGAAGTTTCATTTCTACATTTTCTAGTTTCTGTCAGCATCATTCCAGTTGAAACAGACACTTGGTTCTAACCCCAGCTTTTTTTTTTAATTGAGGTATAATTAATATAATTAGTTTTAGGGGTACATGTAATGATGCAATATTTGTATATATTGCAAAATGATGCAACAGTAAGTCCAGTTTAACATCCTTCACCATACATAATCAAAGATTTTTTTCTTGTGATGAGAATTTTTAAGATCCACTCTCCTAGCTACTTTCAAATATGCACTACAGTATTATCAACTATAGTAACCATGCAGTACATTATATCCTCATGACTTGTTCATTTTGTAACTGGAAATTTGTATCTTTTTATCCTTTTCACCCATTTTGCCCACTTTCTACCCCAACCTCAGGCAATCATCAATGTGTTCTCTATATATTTGAGAACCATAGGCTCTTTGGGTATCAGTCACAGAGCATCCTTCCTCAGGCTACATACCAGCTGTGTGAACCTTATCCCAACAGGTCTGAACACCAGGTCTAAACAGCCCCATCTTGAACTCCTAGGTTCTGGTAACCCCTGTTCTCCATTTAAATTTCCTCAGCCAACATTGGTATAGACTCCTGTAGTTATTAATCTCTGAGGAAAATCAGCATACTTTTTTGTTTTTATAATGCCACAATATTTGTAAAACCAACTCATTTTATGTGATATCTATTTATCTGTTTTTCTGACTGGACCTTAATGGATACAGGGACTAAACCAAAAGTTTTCTCTCTCATGTTTCTTGCCTGGTTTGGGAAGGCTATTGCAGCCTATGTTTCTGAGCTCTTTTTTTTTTTTTTTTTTTTTTTTTTGCCATGTTTAATATGCCCTTCCTCTGCCTCAGGAAAGCTCATCCCTGTTCAGCAACCAATTGTATAGGCATTTAAAGAAATCTCTTTTAATCGGAGGAGCAAAGGCTACAAGTTTACTCTTATCTTTCCTATCAAAAAAAAAAAAAAAGAGGAGTTCTTAAAACTAAGTTAAGGTCAAGCAAGGTTTGCTCTGAGATCTATGGCCAAGCCCCAGTAGTCTGTGTGTATTCACTCATATCTAACAGCTCACTAGGTGCTATTCCAGATTCTCCTTTTATGTTTCATGGCTATAGCTGGGGTCAAAGTTTCACATATTAGTGACAGCCATATTTGTGCAATTGAACAACCCACCTCACCTTGCAATGTTCCATGATCTCTGAAGTTGAAGCATATATTTTATAGGCACCTTCTATCTTTAGAGGAACATTCTATCTCACATTGCAAAAGCCTAGTACTTCAGGATTTGACAAAGAATTATCTAGTTCAGTTGTTTTCAGCATCCCAACTCAAAGAGCTACATTTCATATACTGTTCAGACTTCTATATTACTAGATTCGCTTCACTTTCTTGGAGAGATATCCTATCAGATCAAATGTTGTCCTATTGTGTCTTCTTTGGAAACTCCCAAATGGGCATTATTTTTGCCACTCTTCCTCTTTGCCGTAAGAGAATATTGGAGAGACTGTTCCATAGCTGAGTTTAGGTATGAAATCTGATATTTAAATGCTATCCTTTAGGTCTAATTTAAACGCTTTGTCCCAGAGGTCTGCCTACCTTTCCATGCTATGTCTGCATTGCTAGCCATGGTCCCTGGTCTAAGAGTCTCAGATTATTCTTTGTTCTGTCAGCTGATTGTGTATCTATGACTTGAGACCCCCTACTGTCATAGGGAGGGGGTGTTTTTCTGGAAACCTATCTGGGGCTCTGAGATTTGACTTCAGGGGTTTATTAGAGGGTATCCTATGGAACAACACTGATGAAGAAACAAGAAAAGGAAGATTGAACAGCAGAATTTGAACTGAACACAACTGTAGCAGCAGCTTTAGCCATTCCAAAATCAAGTCAAGGGAATATGAACATTGGGCATCCTCAATAACTGGGTATTGGTTACCTCTAGGAACAGGTGATGACATTGGATGAAGTAGCTACATTCAACCAGCTAGAATTCCCAGAGAGTAATGTATCTGGATCTGGGTAATGCGCCAGAGTAAAGACTATAGCCTAGCCCTTACCCTGCCTGGATCTACTTGCTTCATATGATAAGTTCAGTGCATTTAGGAATAGCACCCCCAGGGTTCAGTAGTCTCTTTCACTGGGAAAATCTTCAAGAGGATGTTTATTGGGATGAAGTATAGCCCCCTTTGCTGTGACTGATTTCATGACCACAACTAATGCTAATCACCACCTTTCTCTACTTACTCCAGATTACCCTTTCCCTTGACTAGGATCTCTGGGGATGTAGGTAACTTACCTGGGAAGGTGGCCCAGAACCTCATGCTGGTCACCTTGGTCACCTTGTACTTCTAATGGTTATTGTCCTTGTTCATTTACTGTCAAAACTGAACAGAGGAATACAAAGAACTGCTGCAGTGATCACCTAAGTGCCAAAAATATTTTCTTTGAAACCTATGTGTAATAAGACCTCTCTCTCCCTCCAATGACCATATTAATTACTCTTGCCAGTATGATTGCTCCGCCTTCTTTGTTTGCTGGTCTTTTGGTACAAAAAGCCTAAGTGACTCAGCAGCAGCCATACTCAATGCTAAATTGGATGTTTTCTATGTCCCCTTGTGGAGGCATTACCCTTCTAGGAACCAGAACCTCTAGATCTGTAAAGCCTAAAGCTGTGGGGATAGGAATAAGAAAATCTCAGGTGGGGTATTGAATGATGACAATAGGACAGTTTCTACTTCCATATTTTGGTTCCCAGGCCCATGTATTTATCTACTGCAGAAGTAGTACTATATATTGTTACAGCAAGATTTAACATGTTAATGCGTCCTAGAGGGCAGCACACCATCCACACAGGGTATTCTTTCCAAGTTGGCCCTTCAGCTGCCACTTCAGGAAGTTTCTATCACCCTTTCAGGCTGGCAGCCTCAAGACAGTGTAGTATGTGAAAGGACGTGTGAATTCTGTGGTCACATGCCCACTGCTGCAACTCATTTGACAGGACTTGTATCCCTTGCAGTGTCCATATAATGTCATGTGTGATATTTATGTCAGTATATAAAATATTTTAAGTCCCTAAATAATGATGTTGGCTGAGGCTGGTGAGCAAGGAAGGCAAATCCAGACTTGGAATATATGTCAATGTCGGTCACTATGAAATACTACCTGTATTGGTTTCCTGGGGCTCCTGTAAAAAGTATCACAAACTGGATACCTTAAAATAATATAAACTTATTCTCTCACAGTTCTAGAGGCTAGAAGTTCAAAATCACAGTGTCAGCAGGGCCATGCTGCCACTCAGACTCTGGGGAGAATGCTTGCTTCTTGCTGCCTTCTTGTAATTTCCATCAATCCTTGATGTTCCCTGTTTTACAGCTGCATAACTTCAGTCTATACCTCAATCTTCATATAGTGTTTGTCCTGTGTGTCTGCGTCTTTGTTTTTTCTCTTCTTATAAGGATACTTGGATTAGGCCTCCCTGTAATAACTTCATCTTAAGGTGGTTACATTTCAAAACCCTATTTCCAAATAAGGTTGCACAGGTCCCAGTCATTAGGACATCAACATACCTTTTGGGGGACTCAATTTAACCCATAACAATACTCCTTCAAAGGTAATAGGGGATCCAGTGCAGCCAGCTAAAGTGGTTGGTTAGACTTTTTGAGGAATAATGTCTTATTGCAGGCTCATTGTTGGTTCCTGTTATGGGTAGGTTGGATATTCAGCAGTGACAGGAGCTATGTCAGTCTTACATTATGGAAGGCTATGTTGTTGGACATCTAAGCTCCTGGGGTGCCTGATTGGCTCAGTTGGTAAAGCATGCATGTGGCTATTGATCTCAAGGTCATAGATTCAAACTTCACATTGGACATAGAGATTACTTTAAAAAAAAAAAAAAAAAGCATCTATCTCCCCCACTGGAGCCACTCCATCCTACAGCACTGGAGTAAAAATTGACAGAGACTGACTTATGTCAAGTAGCTGAGTCATTATGTTCATTTGGTGTCATATGCCTGTTCTGACTAGTTACTGTCTGAAGGGCATTAACCCAAAATGAAAAGATACTTACACTTGGTGTCCAATTCTATAGGTCCACCCACTTGCTTTTCCCAAGATCTTCTTATCCCAGATCTTCCAATGCTTTTCCTTTTAAGCTTCTGACCAACCAACCAGGCCATTTGCTACTGTTCATGAGCCTGCACTTACTCTTTCTTCAGGCTACATATCTTTCTACAAATAGTAAATGACCAGACACTGTTTGTAGCCCTGAAAGTCTATTGGAAGAATTTCTTCTCATGCTATCATTTAGGCCACTCCTGAATGGGATATTAGTACAACAGAAGCCCATTTCTATCTTGTACCCATGTGCTGCACCAACCTACCCATTAACCAAGCTTGGTCTTCTTGCTCCTTTATTAGTGGGTTATAGGAATGCCCTGCCCCCAGACTATGTAGTCAGAGGTGTGAGCTGAGGCAGAGGTACCAGTATAACAGTGGTGGATAACACACAAGTTTGGGTCACCTGCTTTTATAGTCTACTTTTGCCCTCTGCCTCTGCTCATGCTTGACCTGAGGCATCTCACATCTACTTTTATGGTAGATTATTCCTGGACACACTGGACCTTCTGATTTGGGGGACATGATGGGCAGCTCTCGCTGTATAGTCACTTGATTATATATACACCAAGTACTGTATCTTTATCAAGGCCCAAAAGTGTGTCAAGATCTATGTTTCAGTTGGTGTAAATATTCTGCAACAAATATCTTCAGAAACAACGGCCAACAGTGTGATTCTCCCACTGGGCTTTCCCTAAATCCTACATGATGTCTTTTGCTTCTACAGATTCATCTGTTATTCTAGTGTTTGCCTGGATGTATTGCCCAAGTGACAAGCTACTTCCACAGCAGCTTGGACCTGCTGCAGAATTATTTTCTATTCTGAGCTGCACTCAGAGATGGCAGACATCTGGTCACTTGTTTAATGGTTCAGAGAAGTATCCTCAGGTATATCTAGTGCAGCTGCTGCAGTTAAAACTAAAAACTTCCTTGAGTTGGCAGTAGTCCATGTCACTCTCCAGGATCTGTCAGGCTTCTGTTGGGGCCAGTCTTGTGAATTAGAAAAATGAAGGAAAGCACCATCTCTGCATTCTTTAGGTCTTTAAGGGTTGCACTAATTCCTGCCATTTCTCCTATGATTTACTTCCATGGCTGGAGGAGGGGCATTTCCAGAGGCTTCCACTCAGCCTTCTCAACCACCATACTTCTTGCCAACACACTAAGGAATAAGTGTGTCAACTGCATGTGTGTCCATTCCCATTGCACACTGGGAGACTAGAGAAATGATCTCTGGGCAAGTGGTCCTGCTGGGAAACTAGATCTGGGCTGAGATTCCATGTAACACCTGATCTACATGAGTCTTACTTCCATGAGGCAGTTCTTGATGATATTGGTTCCTGGGTATCAATAGCAACTCAGATCTTGTGTCCAACAGTACTCAAATATCTAGTTCTTAAGTATCTAGTGGCACTGCACCTTCTGCAGTACATGGTTACCTAAGGAAATGGCTGAAGCCCTTTGGGGAAGGATTGAGGGAGTTATCACTCATAGCGGTGCCGGTTCATTCCTCTCAGGCCCCACTTCTAGGTTAGTGAGTCCCAGGTCTGAAAAATGGCTGAGGTCTAGAAACTTGACAAAGGATCGTGACTTTTTATTTGGGACAGTTGGCCTCAGTCTTCTCATTATCCATCCTTGATTTCTTCTGGTGGTATAGATGGAACAATATGTTGTTGGCTACTCATCTGTTTTTTTCCTAGGGATGCCATGTTATATCAGCTCCCTGGCTACTGCTCTGACCTTGCTACTTATTATGATAATTAGGCTTACCTTACACACCTCTGATGGAGGAGCATCATGACCTTGCCTTTTATTTCAAGATTCTAGCTATGGATCAAGTATCACTTGGGAGCCTGTGAGAAATGCAGAATTTCAGACCCCAAACCAGTTCTACTGAATCAGAATCTACATTTTAATAATTTCCTCAAGGGATTTGTATGTATTAGATGTTTGAGAAGCCCTACTCCATCTCACATCTTGATCTTCTAGTCCTCTTTTGACACAGTGGTCCTGGCCATTGTAGTTCAGCAGACTGGGGCCAGACCTTTCTCCTGATGTTGTCATTAACAGAACTGGAAAGATCATTAAGAAAAATAAAGAATTATGTTTATCTAACCTAATCATACAAATTTTTGTAAAATCCCTTGCCTTGATTATAGTCATTAGTGAATGAAAACAGTTTTTGTACTTCTACAAGTACATTTTATTTTTAAACACTGTGCACTTTACACCAAAATTTTAAAGCCACCATTTTTGCCAGTGAGATCAAGAATATAGATGGAAACATTATTTAAGCATTTATTAATTGACAGACTCTGCTGTGACAATTGCTTCATGTTGTAACTTTAGCAAGCACAAGCATAATATTTCCTGTATCAATAGCCACACAGGACATTGGTGCTGGAGAAGAAAGTTAGAAAATGTACCCAGCTGCAAAAGCTGACCTTTGTGAGTTAAGCCTAAAAGTCCTATGTGCAATGCTAGGGAGCGTGGCAACACTTGGAAGACATTTCGGCCACATCTCTAAAATCTATGTACCATTTGACCTAGAATTTCCATTTGTATCGATCAGGATTTATTTGACTGCATGCAACCAAATCCGATTAGTGACTTAACTAAATAGAGCTTATTTTTGCCCTAAGGAAGAAGTCTGGAATAAGGCACTAATCTGTTCTTGACATGTGACTTGCATTCTCATGATTACAATATACATGTCTCTATATCAAACACATTTCAGAGTAAGGTTTAAAGGTCAAAGGACAAAAGGAAGATATCCATCTGGGCCTGCACCTTACAGTAAGCTTTGCCAGAAAGGAAAATCTGTCTCATCCACATATATATCTTTGACTTTGTCTCCTTGGTCACTTTTAATTTGCCACCTAAGTGCAGAGGAGTTCAGAAAGCTCAGCATTGGAAGCAGGGCACTTTGTCACCTAGCACAAAATTTGGGTTTGGTTAGCAAAGAAGCAAGGGAGAATGGGCTTTGGGTTGATATCCAGCTGTGTCAGTCATATCACCAGTAGAAATCAATCCTTCATATTTATTCTCAGCCTTACACATGGTATATGCAAAGGAACTCATGGCAGCAAAAATGTAACAATAAGCTTAATGATCATCAATTAAGGCTAGTAAACCTATTATTATAATTTTAAAAACTATGCAGCAATTAAAAATGAAGGATATCTGTGTGGACAGTCATTCAAATGCTATAAAAGTGAACAACACTGAACTATTTAGAACTATGAAGAAATATATGTATTTTATAGATATGTATTTTGCACATATTTATTTACAAGCACATGTTATATATATATATATGTATGTATATATATATACACACACACATATATGTATGTGTGTGTTTGTATGTATTTGTCACTGCAGCCCTCACAAACTAATACAGCAATCAAGATTGAAAAACACTGGTGGAACTGAGATTATATGTATATATAAATGATTCTATTAGAGAAAAAGGAGAGAGAAGATGAATTAGATAAAGGTAGTATAAATAGATAGATGACAAAGATCTGGAATAATATACAGTAGACTATACTTGGAATTTACCTCTGGGGTGTAGAATTGGGGAGCTGGGTTTGAGGGTACAACAGGCTTTTACATTCTTTGGTACTGATTGAAAACTTTTAAAAACTTTTATTTTATGGTGAAATGGATAATAAGGCATTAGTATCAGGATACACACACACAAAAACAATTCAAAGTATTTTATTTATCATATTATATCATATGATATCAAATAAATATCATAATATGATATGAGTGATGATATCAGTATCACTCATATAACTGAAGACAAAGGACAAAGCTAGTCTGGCCTGATGGCCACCCCTGGCTATATTTCTCTGTGATTCTGTCATCCTTGTGTTGACGTTGTTCTTCTACTGCCTTCTCTCAGGTGACAGAATAGGTGCAGAAGTTCCAGGGCTTTTATCAATATGTCATAGCATCTAAAAAGAAAGGAGAGAGTCATCTGGTGGCTCTCTGTTTTAAAGCCAGTGTAACATCTTTTATGGAAGTCTTTGGCATATCTGCCCTCACATTTCATTGGTGTAATTTTGGAGGGGCCTCTGTGGCCTGGGGAATAACATGTGTTTTTTGGTTTAGACCTGGGTCCCTGAGTCCTCAGTTCCACCAGTGGTTTTCAGTCTTGATTGCTCTATTAATTTGTGAGGGCTGCAGTGACAAATATGGCAAACTGGGTGGCATTCACAACAATAATGTATTTTCTCACAGTTCTATAGGCTCATGTCCAAGATCAAGGTATTAACAATGGGTAGGTTCTTTCTGGGGAAATATGTTCCAAGTGTCTCCCCTAGCTTCTGATGGTTTCTAGTCATCTTTGATGTTCTTTGGCTTCTTCCCAATCACCCTGATCTCTGAGTTCATCTTCACATGGCATTATTTCTACATATGTGTCATATTCCAAATTTCCCCTTTATATAAGGACTCCAGTTATACTGGATAAGGGGCCACCATATTCTAGTATGAATCCATCTAATTAATTACTTCTGCAATGACCCTATTTCCAAATAGAGTTAACATGAGGTACTAGGAGTTAATAAACTTCCCAATAAATAAACTTCAAGGAAACACAATTCAACTCATAGCAGATGCCCATTAAGAACATCTGAGAGGGGCGCCTGGGTGGCTTGGTCGGTTGAGCGTCCGACTTTGGCTCAGGTCATGATCTCGAGATTCATGGGTTCGAGCCCCGCGTCGGGCTCTGTGCTGACAGCTCAGAGCCTGGAGCCTGCTTCAGATTCTGTGTCTCCCTCTCTGACCCTCCCCTGCTCACACTGTCTCCCTCTCTCTCAGAAATAAATTTTAAAAAATTAAAAAAAAAAAGAACATCTGAGAAACTTCAAAAAATGCTAATGCCTGGCCTGAGCCCCACTCCAAACCAGTTAAGTCAGATGCTCTGCTCAAGGGCGCCAGACTTTTTAAAAGTCTTCAAAGGTGACTCTAATGTGCAATGATGGTTGAGAAATGTTGTCTTCGTAAGCTGAGCCCCAGAGCTAAGGCAGCTGAGTCAGCTTCTCCTTGTTACATGGGCAAGAGGTGGAAACCCAGATATAAAACAGAAAGGGACACTGGAGAACATATTCAGTATTACCACATTATGGCAAACTTCGGCTTGGATTAGATGGGCATTTGGCTGGTGGGCCAGTTCACAATTTAGGCATTGCCATCAGGCAGGCAAGCAGTCTATGTATGGTATATGTTTATTCTCAACAGAAACTTCACTAGAAAATGGGGAGAATATCAGGAAAGAAGACCTGTGGAGAAGAGCCTATATGGAACTAATGTGAGTTATAGAGCAAAGAATCAGAGGCCCCACTATATGGCCTGGATGAGTGGGGAATAATGACACACTGTGATTGCTAACTTCAAAAACACCCCAGTTTCATCTCTGATACAGTAAAACACCAGGTCTGTAGGCAACAAGATTTGTTCCTGGACATGAGATTGAGGTTTCTGGCATATAGATAGTCTCCGACTTAACAATGATTTGACTTACAGTTTTTCAACTTTACAATGGTGCAGAAGCCATGCACATTCAGTAAAAACCATACCTTCAGTTTTTAAATTCTATCTTTTCCCAGGCTGCTGATATGTGGTACTTTCTCACGATGCTAGGCAGGGAAGCCTTAGCAAACAGTCAGCCCATGATCACGAGGGTCCACAACCAAACACTGACAACCATTCTCTACCCAGACAGCCACTGTGATTTTCACTTTCAGTACAGTATTCAGTAAATTACATGAGCTATTCAGTACTTTATTATAAAATGGGTTTTGTGTTAGATGATTTTGCCTACTGTAGATGTAAGTGTTCTGAGCATGTTTAAAGTAGGCTAGGCTAAGCTAGGTTAGAAGTATTAAATGCATTTTTTACTTAGGATATTTTCAATTTATGATGGGCTTTTTGGGATGTGACCTCATCATAAGTCAAGGAAGAGCCATACTGAATTATTTGGGATTACCTTAGAGTTGGCTATGTTGGAGAGTTCCTAGGCAAGACCAGGAGAAGATGGGAAATAGGTAATAGGGTCTTTGGCTTCAGGCCTCTTACAACCTGGCTGTGACACAACATCAGATGTGCTCTCAGTGACTAAGCCTCTAGTCTTAGCCTAGCCTCTAGCCTTTGTAATGAGTGTGCAGCACTGACCTTATGAATGTAGAATACAAACCCAGAATGAGGAGTAATGTTGAAAGCCTTAGAAAACAGGTAATACATATTCTGTGGAGGATTCTGGAAATCTTAGAGGTAAGTCCTAATTGAAAAACATGAAGAGCTTACTTTTGTCAGGCCAGTAAATTAGTGTCTGTCCCTAGCACTTAAAAAAAAGGAAAAAGTCAACATCACCTCTTGTCGGTCTTTTCCCTGGATCACTTTCCTTTCGCTCTCAGACCAGTTATTGCTTTTATCATCATAATGGCATTTATGCTCTGAGCCCTTTGAATTTTAGTGGATCATTCTAGCTTCTCTGTTAATTATTAGTCTCAGTCTCTACTTAGCTCTCAGCTTTGCATCTTCCTCTGGCTCTGGAGTCTACAGATGTAGTGCTTTAGGTTTTCTCCCTGTAACTCCCTAAGAATAAGGATAGATTTTTAGATATTAATTGATAAAGTTTAATTCACTCTGAAGAAATTTGACACTTTTTTTTGAAACCACTCTCTTAGGTCATTAAGCTAACCACAAGAAAGGGACGGGGGGAAAGTTATTAATATTTACTAAGGGCCACATACTTCATATAATTTCTAAGCTTACAAAAATCCTATGAAGAAGGTACTATTATCTGCATTTCCGTAATTGAAGAAACTGAGTCCTGGAGAAGACAAGTAATGCCCTAGGTCCCCTGGCTAATAAATTATAGAGCTGGAATTCAAATTAGAACATACTCCAAAGTCTGCTTTATTTTTCCTTTTGTTTTGTTCTGTTTTATTTTTGACTGATGAGGCAGGCTGGCAGTCAAAAGGTAGGAATCAGACAAAGTGTCTGTAACTTGTAATGGTCCTTTAAGGCAAGGATATAAATTTCCAAGAAGATAAAGTGAAAAATAAGATAGACCTTAGGGTAATCTAACATTCAGCCATTATTTCTTCAAATATACTTTCGGTCCCTTTGTCTTTTTCTTCTTTTCTGGAACTCCCATTATGCATATGCTGGTATGGTTTATTATGTCCCACAGGTCTCTAAGGCTCTGTATATTTTTCTTCATTCTTTTCTTCAATCCATTCCCCAGACTGGATAATTTCAATGGATTTATCTTCAAATTCTATGATTATTTTCCTCTATTTCAATCTACTATTGAGCTCCTCTCTTGAATTTTTTTTACTTCAAACTCCAAAACTTGTATTTGGTTCTGTTTTAAAATTTCTATTTCTTTATTAATATTCTCTATTTGACAAACATAACTCTCATATACTTTTTAAAAAAATAGTTTATTGTCAAGTTGGTTTCCATATAACACACAATGCTCATCCCCACAAGTGCCCTGCTCCATGCCCATCACCAACCCTTCCCCTCCTGCCAACCCCCATCAACCCTCAGTTGTTCTCAGCATTCAAGAGTCTCTCATGTTTTGCATCCCTCCCCCTCCCCCACTATTTTCCCCTTCTTCTCCCCCATTGTACTCCGTTCAGTTCCTCCTAATCTTCTTATACGTGCAAACATGTGGTATCTGTCTTTCTCTGCCTGACGTATTTCGCTCAGCATAACACCCTCAAAGTGCATCCACGTTGCTACACATGGCCAGATTTCATTCTTTCTCATTGCCATGTAGTATTCCATAGTATAAATTAACCACATCTTCTTGATCCATTCGTCTGTTGATGGACACTTAGGCTCTTTCCATGTTTTGGTATTGTGGAGAGTGCTGCTATGAACATTGGGGTACATGTGCCCCTATGCATCAGCACTCCTGTATCCCTTGGGTAAATTCCTAGCAGTGCTATTGCTGGGTCCTAGGGGAGTTCTAGTGTTCATTTTTTGAGGAACCTCACACTGTTTTCCAGAGGGGCTGTACCAGTTTACATTCCCACCAACAGTGCAGGAGGGTGCCCGTTTCTCCACATCCTCGCCAGCATCTAGAGTCCTCTGATTTGCTCATTTTAGCCACTATGACAGGCGTGAGGAGGTATCTCAGTGTGGTTTTGATTTGTATTTCCCTGATGAGGAGGGATGCTAAGCATCGTTTCATGTGTCTGTTGGCCATCTGGACGTCCTCTTTGGAGAAGTGTCTGTTCATAGCTTCTGCCCATTTCTTCACTGGATTGTTTGTTTTTCGGGTGTAGAGTTTGGTGACTTCCTTTTAGATTTTGTATACTAGCCCTTTAGCTGTCATTTACAACTATCTTTTCCCATTCCATCGTTTGCCTATTAGTTTTACGGATTGTTTCCTTTGCTGTGCAGAAGCTTTTAGTCTTGATGATGTCCCAATAGTTCATTTTTGCTCTTGATTTCTTTGCCTTTGAGGATGTGTCAAGAAAGAAATTGCTGGAGTGGAGGTCAAGGAGGTTATTTTCTGCTTTCTCCTCTAGGGTTTTGATGGTTTCCTATCTCACATTCAGATCCTTGATCCATTTTTAGTTTATTTTTGTTTATGCTGTGAGAAAAATAGTTTCATTCTTCTGCATGTTGCTGTCCAGTTCTCCCAGCACCATCTGTTAAAGAGGCTGTCTTTTTTCCATTGGATACTCTTTCCTGCTTTGTCAAAGATTAGTTGGCCATACATATGTGGGTCCAATTCCGAGTTCTCTATTCTATTATTGGTCTATGTGTCTGCTTTTGTGCCATTACCATACTGTCTTGATGATGACAGCTTTGTAGTAGAGGCTAAAGACTGGGATGGTGACGCCTCCCATTTTGGTTTCTTCTTCAGTATTCCTTTGGCTATTCGGGGTCTTTTGTGGTTCCATACAAATTTTAGGATAGTTTGTTCTACCTTTGAGAAGAATGCTGGTGCAATTTTGATTGGGATTACATTGAAGGTGTAGATTGTTTTGGGTACTAATGATATTTTAACTATATTTATTTTTCCAATCAATGAGCATAGAATGTTTTTCCATTTCTTTGTGTCTTTTCAGTTTCCTTCATAAGTTCTGTATAGTTTTCATCATACAGATCTCTTATATCTTTGGTTAGGTTTATTCGTAGGTATTTTTTTTTTTTTTTGTGCAATTGTGAATGGGATCAGTTTCTTGATTTCTCTTTCTGTTGCTTCATTATTGGTGTGTAAAAATGCAACCGATTTCTGTAAATTGATTCTGTACCCTGAAGCTTTGCTGAATTCATGGATCTGTTCTATAGGCGTCTGGTGGAATCTGTGAGGTTTTCTATGTAGAGTACCATGTTGTCTGCGAAAAGTGAAAGCTTGACTTCTTCTTTGCCAATTCTGATGCCTTTCATTTCCTTTATTTTCTGATTGCTGATGCTAGGACTTCCAGCACTATGTTAAACCACAGTGGTGAGAGTGGACATCCCTGTCGTGCTCCTGATTTCAGGGGGAAAGCTCTCAGTTTTCCCCATTGAGGATGATGTTAGCTGAGGGCTTCTCATGTTTAACCATGAGAAAGATGGCTTTGATGATGTTTAAGTAAGTTCCTTCTATCCCGACTTTCTCGAGGGTCTTTATTAAGAAGGGATGCTATATCTTTTTTTTTTTTTTTTACAAATAGTTTATTGTCAAATTAGTTTCTACATAACACTCAGTGCTCATCCCCAAAGTGCCCTCCTTCATGCCCATCCCCCCCTCCCCCCCACATCCATCAGTCCTCAGTTTTTGTCAGCATTCAAGAAGGGATGCTATATCTTGTCAAATGCTTTTCCTACATCTATCGACAGGATCATATGGGTTTTATCTTTTCTTTTGTCGAAGTGATGTATCACATTGATTGATTTGTGAATATTGAACCATCTCTGTAGCCTGGGAATGAATCCCACTTGATTATGGTGGATAATTGTTTTTATGTGCTGTTGGAATCGATTTGCGAGTACCTTGTTGAGGATTTTTGCATCCGTATTCATCAAGGATATTGGCCTGTAGTTCTCTTTTTTTGCCAGGTCTCTGACTGGCTTTGGATTCAAAGTGATGCTGGCTTCATAAAATGATTCCGGATGTTTTCCTTTGATTTCTATTTTTTGGAATAGCTTGAGAAGACTAGGTATTAATTCTGTTTTAAATGTCTGGTAGAATTCCCCAGGGAAGCCTTCTGGCCCAGAGCTCTTATTTGTTGGGAGATTTTTGATAACTGAATAAATTTCTTCACTAGTTATGGGTCTGTTCAGATTTTCTATCTCTTCCCATGTGAATTTTGGTAGTGCGTGTGTGTTTAGGAATTTGTCCATTTCTTCTAAGTTGTCCAATTTGTTGGCATATAAGTTTTCATAGTATTCGCTGATAATTGCTTGTATTTCTGATGGGTTAGTTGTAATAAGTCCGTTTTCATTCATGATTTTGTCTTTGTGGGTGCTCTCTACTTTCTTTTTGAGAAGCCTGGCTAGCGGTTTGTCAATTTTGTTTATTTTTTCAAAAAAAAACAACTGTTGGTTTCATAGATCTGCTCAACTGTTTCTTTAGTTTCTATATTGTTTATTGCTGCCCTGATTTTTATTATTTCTCTTCTCCTACTGGGTTTGGGGTGCTCTTGTTGCTCTCCCCCCCTCCCACCTAACAGTTCTTTTAGGTGAGCTGTTAGATTTGTACTTGCACTTTTTCTAATTTCTTGAAATAGGCCTGGAGTGCAATGTACTTTCCTCTTAGGATTGCCTTTGCTGCATCCCATAGAGTTTGGATTGTTGTATTTTCATTTTCATTTGTTTCCATATATTTTTTAATTTCTTCTCTAATTGCCTGATTGGCCCATTCATGCCAATTGCTGGATAGACGATTCTTGGCTGCATATTTTTTCTGTTCATCACATTGAAGATTTCGGCCATTCCTTTCTGGCCTGCCAAGTTTCAGTAGATGGGTCTGTCACCACTCTGATGGGTTTCCCTTTGTATGTTAGGGCTCTTTTATCCCTAGCTGCTTTCAGAGTTCTCTCTTTATCCTTATATTTTGCCACTTTCACTATGATATGTCATGCAGAAGATTGATTCAAGTTACATCTGAGAGGAGTTCTCTGTGCCTCTTGGATTTCAATGTCTGTTTCCTTCTCCAGATTGGGGATGTTCTCAGCTATAATTTGTTCAAGGACTCTTTCTGTGTCTTTTCCTTTCTCGTCCTCTTCTGGAATTCCTATGATATGGATATTGTTCCGTCTGATTGTATCGCTGAGCTCTTGAACTCTCCTTTCATGTTCCTGGATCAGTTTATCTCTTTTTCTCAGCTTCCTCTTTTTCTATAATTGTGTCTTCTAAATCAGCTATTCTCCTCTCTGCCTCTTCAATCCGTGTATTGGACGCCTCCATTTTATTTTGCATCTCATTCATAGAATTTTTTAATTCATCACAACCTTTTTTTAGCTTCATAGTCTTTGTAGCAATATTTTCTCTGATGTCTTCCACTGCCTCTTTCAACTCCAGCGATTAATTTTATGACTATTGTTTTAAATTCTTGTTCAGTTATGTTGCTTATATCTGTTTTGAGCAGTCTTTAGCTGTCATTTCTTCCTGGAATTTCTTTGGAGGACAGTTCTTCTGTTTCATCATTTTGGTTAGCTTTCTATTTCTTGTTAGTTTTAAAAGCTTGTTATGGACTCAGCACCTGCGAGTGCTGCTGTACCAAAGAAGGCTCTTTGAGTGTCCTGGACCTGTCCATTCAGAAAGTGTTCTTTGAAAGGTGTCTCTTGGTCTCTCTTGTTGAGACCTTAATTATATTATTTTCCTACTCGTATTTGGTATTTGGGACTCTCGCCCATCTGTACTTTCGCTTGTTTCTTGAGGTAGCCCTGGAAAAAAACCCAGACAGACAAACACACAGGGAACAAAGTCACATAACACACAGACAAATCCAACAAACATGCAAACCAAAAGGAAAAAAAAAAGGAAAAAAAGGAAGAAAAACAAAAAAAAAAAAAAAAAGAGGAAGGAGGGAAGACGAATAATAAAAATAAAAATACATAAGAAAAAAGAAGAAATGAAAAGGAAAAAGAAAAAACCCAATAGACAAAGGACAGTCTAAAGCATAGAACCAGAATTCCCAGCTACAAATAAAGAGCTGGGTGTACACCATGCTGATGGAAGAGCATATACAGAGAGAAATGACAGGGTGGGAAAGAAGTGAAATTGGAAATGAAATGAGCAAGCAGAGACTGACAGACTTAATTCAGAGAGAGAAAGAGGGGAATATGGTTGGAGAGGAGGCGAAATAAATGACGATAATGTCACTCAGAGAAACTATATAGTCTGATTACTCCAGAGAGAAAGAGATGAAAAGGTAGCAGTGGAGGTGTAGAATTTACCTCTAATGGATTAAATGTGACTGTTTAAGTAAGCCAGTGACCAGAATTAATCGGAGTAGTGCATCCATGTTGGTCTTGCCCCAGCTTCGGTAAGAAGAAGAAGAAGAAGAAGGAGGAGGAGGAGGAGGAGGAGGAGGAGGAGGAGAAGGAGAAGAAGAAGAAGAAGGCAGCTCTCTAGCGAGATTGGGCATGGTTTGGTCCAGTGCGTCCCGCAGGGGTCCTGCCATGGTGGTTGTGGGGAGAAAAGTGGTTGCACCCCAGTCCCTTCTAGAACCAAGCATTGCAACTCATTCTTTTGGGTGTGATCTCCTTGTGCCAGAGGTGTAGCCAAAGTGAGCTGTGCTCTATATCCCAAGCCAGGCCTCATTTCCAGATCTTAGTCCGTGCCCCATTGATATTGCCCGAAATATAAACTCGCAGGTGAGTCCCTTAGAGCAGTTTCAAGCCTCTCGCCTTCCCCCTGGGGATCCAGCCATAAGCCGCTGCTCAAGTTCCCTCCACGTCAAGCTGGGGAGTGAGGAGTAGTTTCTCCGGGGGTCAACTGGGATGAGTGCTTCCTCCTAGGGTCAGCTGGACAGCAGGAAACTGGATCCCTCTGTGTCCTGAGTGGAGGTTTTTCTCTTCTCCAGCGATAGGGACGCTGTCTTGAGTAGTTTCGGCCACTCTTTCTTCCCCCTTCCCCAGACTCACAGCAGCTCCCTGCAAAGGGGGATCCCCCCTTCCCTCTGTGTCTCCAGTCCCAGCTTGATTTTATCTTCCCCAATTTGCACTCACACTATAAGGTTTTCTCAGCAGATTCTGTCTCCTTTTCCTCCCAAACTCCTGGATTTTGTAAGGGTTCCTTCCTATGGCTTCAGGCCTTCTCCATTTGAGAGATGGAGGAAAGTGCAATGTATGGAGCTCCCTACTTCTCCACCATCTTGCTCATCTAAATCATTTTATATGGACTTATTCTTTAAAGTCTTTATCTTGTCATGTGAATAAAGACAGAATTTATTCACTTCTGTCTGAAGTCTCTGTTCAGGTAGCTTTGTGATCCGCTAAGAATTGGATGGAGATTTCTTAAATGCTTTAATCCAATACCTCTATCAGCCTTTGCTGAGAAGCTCTTTGTTTGCATTGGAGCAGGTCTTCAACACCCTAGCAGGCATCTCACAATTCTGCATTCCCTTCCCTTACTGCTTTCACAAAGACTTGGAAAAAGGAAGTGGTTTATGTTCCTGAGGCTGCTTCACTGAGAAATCAGATTACTTCCACAAGTTTTTATCACTGCATATACCAATACCTGCACCTATATGCCCTACTCTCCCTCTTGCTATGTTCCTACCTGTGGCTCTTCCCTTTGCACAAGAGCCAGTCTCTTCTGTCCTATTCAATGACATCACTTCAGAAATTCCCCTTCTCTCTCTTGCCCCTCCTTCTCTACTGAGCCATTCTCATCAATGCACAAAATGCAATTGTTAAAAATAAAACCTCTCTTCTGACCGCACCTTTCTCCTACCAGGCCATTTCATTTTTTCTGCTTCCCTTTCAAACATAGAAAGGTTTTAAAATCATTCAAACTTGGTATCCAGTTCTTTTCCCATTCCCTCTTGAACCCACTTCAGTGAAGTTAAATCTCAGACCTCATCACATTTGACCTCCCAACCACATTTGAAGCAGCTGATTACTCTCTCTTGTTTGAACCAGTTGCTTCCTGTGTTTCCATTGGTTTTCCTCTTACTATTATGGCTGCTGAGTCTCAGTCTTCTTTACCTGCTCTTTCCTTCAACTTCTTAATTGGGGTATGAATGAGTTTATTCCTTACATCTCTTCCCCCCACACCCACCAGCTACATTCAGTCTCAGGATGACCCATCTAGTCCCATGGGCTTAAGCACTATTATATGCTGGAGATTCTCAGTACGTATCTCTAGCTCAGACCTCTCCCTGAACTTAAAATTCATATATTTGACTAATACTTGACATCTCCATTTGGGTGTCTAATAAATATCTCAACTTACCATGTTCAAAATTTATCTTTTCTCTTTCTCCCCTATGATATCTGCTCCTCTGGAAGCCTTTGCCTTCTCTAAAAATGTTAACCCCATCCTGCCAGTTGTTTAGGCTCTCAGAGCTATCTTCAGATCCTCTCTTCTCCTCCCATTTCACATCTAATCTATCAGCAAATCTTGTTGTCTCAGCATTCAGACTATATTGGGACTCTGGTTGTTTCTTGTGAACTCCACTGCTCTCACACTGGTCAACCCCACTGTCCTCTCACTTAGATGATCACAATAACTTTCTAACTTATCTGCGTGTACCATCTCTGTTCTCTTCCTATGATTATTCTTTTTTTTTTTTTTGAAACCTTGAAGTTCCTATGATTATTCTTAACACAGAGCCCAGAGTGACCCTGATAGATCCCAAGACACATCATTCCCTGCTAAAAACCTCCAGTGTCTTCCCATCTTATACAAATAGAAGCCTAAATTTTTACAGTGGCCTTCTAAGCCCTATGGATTTGATACTCCTTCCTCTTTGACCTCATCTCCTACTGCTCTCCCCTTTACTCTCTTCTTTTCAGCCATACTGATCTATCTGTAGTTCCTCCAATATAATAGGCATACATCTTAGCATGCTGTTCCCATCCAGAATGCTCATCCCTCAGTGATCCATATGTCTTGCCTCCCTCATCTCACAGACACTTGTGCTCAAATGTCATTTCTCAGTGAAGGCTTCTCCCACCATGCTATTCAGAATTGCAAAACATCTTCCCAAACAGAATAAACACTTCCTATTCTCTTAAACTGCTTTAATTTTTCCCAAAGCACCTCTTAAAATTTGACCTATAGTATTTTTCTTATGTTATATCCCAAGCACCTAGAATTGTGCCAGGCATGTAATGAGGTGCTAATAAATATTTGTTGAGTGAATGTCAGTGGATCACCTGGAAGAAGAATTACTGTGTCTCCTCCCAACTGAAGCAATGGTACAGTGGGAAGCCAGAGGGCAGGGAACTACTTTCAGAAGAGGAAATAGCCTTGCATATGCATAAAGCCTCTCCACATAGACCTAGAGAACTAAAAGCAAGTATGATCTTATAAAAACAATAATTGCCACATTATTGAAAAGATAAATTGTGAGTGGAATGACAGAGCAATTTAAGGTCTTGAATCTCTAGACACTAGAGCAATCAGATACATAATGCAGAATAGTTATATAAATATTTTAAAGACACATTATGATAATGACATATCAGGAATTCATAGAGAACCTTAAAAAACATGAAACTTTCTGGACATGGAAAATATAATTGTTGATGTCAAAATAAAATGGATGCGTTCTATAGATTATATACAGCTAAAGAGAAAATATATCCAAAGAATTTAACCAACACTTACTTAAGAGAGGTATCAAGAAAGTATGGAAGAGAGGTTGAGAGACAAGGAGAATTGAATGAAAAGATCTAACGTATGAATGATTGGTGTCTCAGGAAGATAAAAGAGAAATTTAGGAGGGGAAATATTTTTAAAATGTTAATATTAATATTAATATCATTTAATGATAATAAAAAAATTTGTACTTCCTGGAGGACAGGACACTAAAAAGAAGTTTATGCCTAGAAACATGAAGGGGAACTGCATACTAAAGGTAAGGAAGATCTTACAAATGGCTACAGAGGAAGACAGACTATGGTAAATGAAGTCAGACTTCTCCACAGCAGAAATGGAACATAAAATCCAATGGAATAATAATTTCAAAATGTGGAGAGGAAATAATTCAACCTAGAATTCAACACTCCACAAAACTCTTATTCAGGAATAAAAGTAAAATAAAATATTTATACATTTAGAAAATGGGAGTGTCTACTCCCAAGAGACTTCTTTCAAAAGAACTTTTAGTTATTGACTTTGAAAAGAAGTAAAATGATTCTAGAAGGACAGTTGGTGATGCAAGACAGAATGGTAGACAATAAATTTGATAAATATATAGGAAAATTCTGATAAATACTGGCTGTATAAAATTACCAACTCAGCATTCAGACATCTGCCCACACTATTTCATCTCAGAACCTCCCTCCTCCACTTAGCACCCCATACTCCATTCTCCACCATACCTCTCAGATTCTCACTGAGCCTCTACTCTGCTTAGCATTGCTCTAGATCTCAAGGGGGATTCAGTGCAGTTTTCTGAAGTTCTTTATTCGTGCAGTCCCTACTTTCTCTGGCCTTGCATCCAGCTACCCTGGGAGCACTGAATTCCCATCTCTGTGTCTTCTGTCATACCCTACATTCTGCTTGGGCACCACTATCTCTGTGCTGCAGTTTGAAAAGTGCCCCAGATGGAAAATCAGCATGAATGTTGAGTGTTGTGTGTTTCTTTTTCTCAAAGTTTATAACTTTGTGCTGCGTACTGTCCATAGCCTGAAAACAGTTACTCCATATATTTTGTATAGGTTTATAGTTGTTTATGGCAGAAAGATAAGTTACTTTTACTCCCTACTGGTTGGAAACAAATCATTAATCATTACGTTTTTAGGTTATGGCCTTCTTTTATGGCTAAAAATGACAAATTATAGCATATAAGTCTATCAGTTTTCTTCAAAGCACTGCTTTTATTGCATTACCACACGTTTTATGTAATGCTTTCAATGTAATTCAATTCTAAGGTTTTTTCATCATCATTCATTGTGGTTTCTTTTTTGATACATGACTTTTTTAGAGTTATATTTTTTAATCTAAAGACATGTACACAAATCTTTATAATCACTTTAAAGCCAAAAACAGGAAACAACCCTAACAATTATCAACAGAATAGACAAATTATTTATTAGTCCAATGGAATTTTACTTAGCAGTAAAAACCACTAAGTTCTAAATATATAACAACATAGTTGAGACTTGAAAACATTATGCTGAAGAAGATGCCAAACATTAAACAAAACATGTATATGATGCCATTTAGTATGAAAGTCTGGTAAAGTCAAAACTCATGGTATTAGAAATCAAAACAGTGGTTACCTCAAGGTGGGGGTCAGGGATTGCAGGGATTGACGGGGGAGGAACCGTTTGGTAGGCATAAAACTCAGTGAAAAACTTAGAAATGAGAGAAATATAGCTTCAAAATTTTTTCTTAATGAAACTCAACTTTTAATCCATTAATGACAAGCATTCCCAATATTTCCTTCTCTCTCTGAGGTCCTGCCACTGCAGAAGGTTCTAATGTAGCTCCACAGCCCTAGGGGCAAGGGATACCCTGGTCATTGGTCATTGGCTCTCAGACTCTCTTGCTTCTGACAGCAGTGTCCTTCCACTACTTCTGCACTTCTTTGGCTATCTGGTCCATTTTCCTAGACATGCCATGCAACATTCTCTCCAGGGTGGAGGCATCTTTCTAGAGAAGTTACTGAGAAGCATAGTCCCCAGAAACTCTGCTCTGTGGACCCTCAGATGTCTCTCTGTCTCTCTCCTCTTCAGTTCGTGGAGAATCTGTCGGGTTTGGGTTTGGGGTCCCCACATTCACTTCTACTTCTCCAAAATATTTCTTCCCCCATACACATGAATCCTCCCCTCCTTTTGGGCATAGGCTTTTGGAAGTACAACCAGGAGAGGGACTGTGTGTCAGATAATCCTGATTCTCCAACTGACCCCACCACCTGAATGAAGCCATAAGCCCAGAGTCAACTCTTTATAAATTGAGAAGACAAAGGGAAAATAAAGGGGAAAAAAAACCCATGGTAATATCTTAATATAAATCTCATTCACATTGTTTTTCTATTTTCTAACTCTTGGCTTTATGGAAAACTCAGACTCCATTTAAAATTCCAGTTCAAAGACCACTCAGATATTCTTTTTCTTGAATCGATACTACAGTGTGCTCATAATCACCCCATTTAAAAAGGATTCCATGAGACTTATTCAGTATTCCTTGTTCATCTTAAGTGCTTTCTTGACTCTGAGGGGATTAGTGATATAACAGGATTCACGTTGCTGAATGTTAGTGTCATTAACCACTAGAGTCTGTTAGAAATGGAATTATCAGCTTATATCATCTGTTTGGCACCATGCCATTGGTCTTAATTCTATTTCTACAGCAAGCCTTGTCTGAAGTACATACAAGTTACTTCCTGGCCAGAAAAGGCCCATCCCATTGTCAAGGACTTCTGTTTCATTCTGAGAGTTGCTGCTTAGTTAATGGCTAAGATGGATAAGGGACAGATGAAGTTGTTAGAAGGGTCAAAAGAAAACTATCCTTTGGCAATAACTGATGCAATGTTCTGTAAAATGTACTGAAATAAAAACTATGCAATTGTTAGCAGGGTTGGTTCAGAATTACTTCTTTCCTTGACTTACCTGAGGGCTGTCTCTGACCTTTCTCCTGTCTCATGATTGAAATCACTGCTCCATTAAAAAATAAAAGAGGAGAACAAAGAGCACAGTAGCCTTTTAAACCTATCCATTGTAATAAGTGCCCAGTGTGTTAGAGTCTTGTTCAAATACAAGGACAATGTGGCCAGACTGAATTGTCTTACTTAGGAATAAGCAGGTAGAAACAGAACAAATTTGGAGAGTTTCTTCTCCTTGTGTTGACTTTTGGAGTTAAGTTTGTGTGTTCAGGTTCCTCTTAGACTGGTGAGCCTCAGGGCATTTGGTTTTATTTACATGTGGACATGCGTATGTAGGTCTTCTGGGGAAAATTTCCCAGTCCCCTGTGTTGTGCTGTCTACCCTATTTCTCTAGTCCTTATGCTATGGGTCACTGAAGTAACCCAACTGTCTCATATTGCTGAGTCTCCTAGCCTGTACTCCACATATCAGAGGTAAAGGAAATTGTTATAGATTGACACTGTCTTCTCTACCTCTCCTGAGAACTATATTTTTGAGAGGTGATTATTAACAATGAGCAAGCAAATGAGACAATTTGGATCTTTTAACATATTCAGAGTACCAAAAAGATAAATTACTCTTTCCCAAGACACCTATTTCTAAATGCTGATAAACCACTAAAGTTAATATCTTTGCTTCTCCAACCTTTGGTAGCAATTTAGTATCAATATACTTATTGGATATCTATAATCATATAAGTAATTACCTGCTTACTTAACATCTAAAAACATTAATTTACTAAGCTAAGCCATTCTTGGAGGCAGTTTCTTACTTCATAAGCTGATTTCTAAGTTAAACTTTAGAATTTACATATAAAATAATGCTTCTGATCCAGCAATAATTAATTTTGTAATTTATAATTTATATAATCTTACATATGCTTTATTAATTCAATTAGAATAAATGGGCTAAGTGATTTTAAGAATTAGAAAAAGTTCTATATACCATCTTCCATTTTCCTCTCACTTTCTCCTAATACTTTTAGTCTAGATTAGCAAAGAGTCTATGCACCAAGATTTAGCAGGTGACAGTTTGGCCAGATGTTTTGCTGCTGCACAGTGAGGGTCAATGCTTTCTAACATCAAATGCTTGGATTCTCACCCACCACTTCTCTATTTCCTCTATTCAGTCATTTCCCATGTTTTATGACTTGTAACTAACTTGCAGTAACTTGCTTCCAAGAATCATATACTATTAGTTATGGGTATGAATATGAATGTGTGGAGCCGAAAGTAAAAGAATACCTTACATGTATAATAACATGACAGGTCTGAGGGTAGGTTGTTGTTGACTTGTGTTTGTCTGTTGCATAACAACATCAGAGCCTCAGGTTCTTTGCACCTGTATTTTCATCCCCCCTAGGTGTGGGAGCTTCTTCTCTTGGACTTATTACTTTGGTAATATTTAAATATCTGCTATGTCTTCAGCAAGGCAGAAGAGGGAATATAGGAAAAAAACAATACCTGCTGACTATTTTCATTATAAACAGAAAGTAGATGCCATCTCAGAAACACCAGCAGACTTCTGTACAAACTTCCTTGGATAGAACTATGTCATAATAACCTTTGGATACAAAGGAGACTGGAGAAGTGGAAAATAGAATTGTCACACTGCCTTAGAGCAATCATTATCCATAATCCAGTGATGGACATATAATCTCTCTGAACAAAGCAGAGTTATCTTGGCAGGGAAGAATAGAAGATGGATATTGAGAAGGCAATTGCTGCCACAGTATTCAGCTATTCCATCCCCCTTGAGCAAAGAGGAGAAAATTCTTTAATTTAGTGTTCAATGTATTTGCTCCTGATTTAGCCGCAGTGAGCAATGGGAAGTATTTTGGAGGAAAGGAGGATTAGATAACTTTGGTATTCTTTATCTCTGTATCTGGAAATGGAGCCTGCCAATGGAGGAATGGGAATGAGGGGGGGGTCAGAGTTAGATTAGAAGGAAGACAGCTCAGGCTGCTTGTGATATTTGCAGTGTATTGGTGATGGGGAAAAAAACTGACAAGGGTATTAATAAATAAATACTCAATAGTCTCCCATGAGCTATGTTGAAAATAAAGCAGACTAACAGAGCCTACCTGGAAGAGAAGTGAAAAACAATGCTGAAACTGAGTATTTCAGATAAGACAGACAGGGAAGCATTCCTTGGGGGGTGATTGACTCAACACAAGAGTTATGAGATATTACACATCAGTCATGCAAAATCTGGAGTGTGAACATTCCAGGCAGAGATGATAAGTGCAAAAGTCTTAAGTTAAGAATGAGTTTGACCTGTTTGGAGCAGAAGGAACAAAGATGATAATGGTACTGTGTATGGGAGGGGATGGTAAAGAATAGGAAAGGCCACATAATATAGGGCCTCATAAACATGGTAAGGAATTTGAAGTTTAAGTGCAGTGAGAAACAAGATAGTGACATATTCCCATATTTGCAATATATAGGGGTCATTAAAGCATTTTTGGAGGAAATTAGAAATCTGGTATTGGTGTGGTAATTCAGATTTCCTGAAATAACTAACCAAATGTGAATTGGTTTCACTGTTATGCAAGGAAAAACACTACAAAGAAGAAAAATTAAATATTCCTCATAGTTGCCACCTCCAAAAACACAAATGTTGAACTTAAAATAATTGATAGGTTATTTGGGAAATCGATATGTTTTCATTAGATGACTTCCTCTAGGTGATCTCTTCAGAAGTGCTACTTCAAAATCAAGTGGATGGGTGGACTTCTGGTTTCCAGTAGTAAAGAACTTGGAAATTGTCAGTTGAGTCTCATCACATACACGTGCGCACACACGCGCCCACACACCCCTAACGAAACTGAAAATCAAAAACTTTTCTTAGATCTGCCAGAGAATTGAGGTTACAGGGTAAACCATTACTCTCAAAATTGGAGGAACAGAGAGACAGATGTATAGAATCACAACTTACTTAAGTAGAAGCCCAGGAGCAGAAACCACCACTGGAGCCAATATTGGGGTAGGAAAAATTAACCTCTAATTGATGAAGTGCTGGAGGCTCAGAGTGGAAAAGACTGAGAGTTAAAAACTCCAGAGGCCTAGACTAAGGAAGGTCCATACACTTGTGAATTTTACCCCCAGGCCTACCATATTATCACCATAAAGATTACAGAAAAATCTCCTCATGCTTCTGGTAGGGTGAAGGGAAGAGCAACTACTTTGAAGTACACACACAGAATTCTTTTCTTTCTTTCTTTCTTTCAAAGTTTGTTTATGTAGAGAGAGCTGGGGAGGGGCCAAGAAAGAGAGGGAGACAGGGAATCCCAAGCAGGTTCCACGTTGCCAGCATAGAGCCCCATGTGGGACTCAAACTCACAAACCATGAGATCATGAGGTGAAGAGTTGGATACTTAAGCTACTGAATTACACAGGCACTCTGAGAATTTGTTTCTTAAAAAGGCATATCCTCAAAGGAAACTATTTTATCAGAACATAACCAACCTGGGGGAAAGTAAATGTACAATTGTCTGTAGGAGAAGAGAAATATCCAACTCTTATATCCTCTAGTACCCTCTAGTGTTCTTATCTCACCCAAGGGAGTGTGGTTAGTGAGAAGCCACAGCCCAGGGCACAGCCTTACTAAAAAACTGAAACCTAATTGTAAGAGTATAGAACTAACCACGCGCCCCCCCCTCCACATACACCTTAATACTATTACATCAGTAGGGCTCCTGTATAACAGATTATAGTGGAAAGGACTGCATGCATCATCATGTTTAAGAAGAAATCTCTACAGAAACTAAAGAAAACAGGAAAGTTGAAAACAAGAGCATCAGAGGGAAATTTAGCCTATAGTGCACCTTCAGACACAGTAAACACAGCCTAACTCTTACTGTGATGAACATAAAACCTCACACTAAAGGCTTGTTTACCTCATTTCTTTATACCCAGTATGTCATGTTCAGTTTGTCAGTAAAAACAATTTTAAGGTATCCTAAAAGACAAAAACAACAATGACAAACAAAACAAAATAAAACAAACAAACAAAAACCCTCACAAAACCCCACAACTTGAAGAGGCATAGCAAGCACCAGAACTACACTTAGATATACCAGAGATGTTAGAAGTACCAAATCAAGAATTTGAAACAACTATGATAAATATTCTAAGGGGTCAAATGGAAACAGTAGACAACATGCAAGAACAGATGAGTGATGTAAGCATGGAGATGTAAAACTCTAAGGACCAAACAAAAGTAACTGCTAGAAATCAAAAACACTGTAGACAGACTGGGAGGCAAGATGGCGGAGAAGTAGGGAGCTCCGTACATTGCAGATCTCACACAGAAAAGATCTGAAGCCATAGGAAACCTTACAGGATCCAAGAGATTGGGAGAAAAAGGACGCAGAATCCACTGAGAAAGCTTTTTAACGTGAGTGCGAACTGGGGGAGATAAAAACGGGCCGGGATCAGAGACTCAGAGGGAAGGGGGTTATCCCCCTCTGCAGGGAGTGAGAAGGGAAAGAGAGAGGCCGAAACTACTCGACATGGTCCCAGTTGCTGGGGAACAGAAAAACCTCCGCTTGGGGCACAGAAGGACCCTGCTCACCAAATCCCTGCGCACCAACTCGTCCTGGAGGGGCCACGCGCCCACCGTGCCTCAGTGCTCCTGCCTGGCTGGACCCCTAGAGGAGCCACGCGCGTACCAGGCCTCTGCGCTTCTGGCTCTGCTGGATCCCTAGAGGGGAGGCGAAGGGCTTCAAACTGGGAGATTTGCCCGTGAGTTCCTATTTTGGGTGACGAGACACAGAAGGACCCATTTTCCCCCTCTCCAGTGGACCCGAGGCAACGCCCAGGCAAACCCCTGTCCTTGCTCGCCAACCCTACCTGGAGGAGAAGGGAGCAGCGATTCTGGCTCAACCCCCAGGGCTAGGCAAGAGGCTTGGAATTGCCCTGAGGGGATCGCCTGCGAGGTTGTGTCTAAAGCAATTTCAGTGGGGCACACGGACTGGGATTTGGAAACTAGGCCTGGCCTGGGTTAAAGAGCGCAACCCACTTTGGCTGCGCCCCTGGCACGAGGAGTTTACACACCCAAAAAAGTGAGGTGCAGTGCTTGGTTCAAGAAGGGACTGGAGCGCTGCCACTCTCCTCCCCACAACCGCCAAGGCAGAACTCCCACCTGATGCATTGGATCAAAGCACGCCTATCACTGCTAGAGAGCTGCCATCCTCTTTTTTTTTTTTTACTTCTCTTTTTTCTGGAACACTGAACTGAAAATTCTGGTCACCGGCTTGCTTAAACAGTCACATTTAGTCCATTATGTAGATGTAAATTCTACACCTACCTACCTTTTCATCTCTTTCTCTCAGGAGTAATTAGACTATATAGTTTCTCTGGATAACACCAGCATCCTTCTCTCACCTCTCTAACCATATTTCACCCTTTAGCTCTTTGAAAACAGCTTCTTATCCCTTCTGCCTGCTCATTCTATTTCCAATTTTGCCTCATCCCCGCCCTGTCTTCTCTCTCTTTCTCTATGCTCCTCAACCAGCACTGCATACACACGGCTATTTAATTATAGCTGGGAAATCTGGTTATATGCTTTAAACCGTTTTTCTCCATCGGTTTTCTTCTTTTTTACTTTTTTAATGTATTTTTTATTTTCTATTATTCTCCTTCCCTCCTCTGTCTTTTCTCTTAGCTTTTTCGTTTTCCCTCTCGGTTTGCATGTTTGTTGGATTTGTCTGTGCGTTTGTGTGCATCTGCTCCCTGTGTGTTTGTCTGTCTGTTTTCTTCTCCAGGGCTACCTCAAGAAACAAGTCAAAGTACACGTGGTGGAGAATCCCAAATATCACTACGAGTAGGAAAATAAAATAACCAATGTCTCAACAAGAGAGACCAAGAAATACCATTCAAAAAACACTTTCTGAAACAATAGGCCCTGGAGAGTCAAAGAGTCTTCTTGGGTACAGCAGCACTCACAGGTGCGGAGAGCATAACAAGTCTTTAAAACTAACAAGAGATAGAAAGCTAACCAAAATGGGGAAACAAAAGAGCTCTCCTCCAAAGAAATTCCAAGAAGAATTGACAGCTAAAGAACTGCTCGTAACAGATATAAGCAGCATAACTGAACAAGGTTTTAGAACAATGATCATAAAATCAATCGCTGTGCTTGAAAGAAGCATAGAGGATATCAAAAAAACTATGGCTACAAACAACATGGAGCATAAAAATAGGCATGATGAATTTAAAAATGTGATAAATGAGATACATAATAAATTGGAGGCATCCAATGCACAGACTGAAGAGGCAGAAAGGAAAATAAGTAATTTAGGTGACACCATTATAGAAAAAGAAGAAACTGAGAAAAAAAGAGACAAATTGATCCAGGAACATGAAAGAAGAGTTCGAGAGCTCAGCGATATGGTCAAACGCAACAATATCCGTATCATAGGAATCCCAGAAGAGGAAGAGAGAGGGAAAGGTGCTGAAGGAGTCCTGGAACAAATTATAGCAGAGAACTTCCCCAACCTGGGGAAGGAAGTAAACGTTGAAATACAAGAGGCTCAGAGGACTCCCCTCAGACGTAACTTGAATCGATCATCTGCACGGCTTATCATAGTAAAAATGGCAAAATATAAAGACAAAGAGAATTTTGAAAGCAGCTAGGGAGAAAACGGCCCTAGCATACAAAGGGACACCTATCAGAGTGGTGACAGACCTATCTACTGAAACTGGCAGGCCAGAAAAGAATGGAGATCTTTAATGTGATGAACAGAAAAAATATGCAGCCAAGAATCCTCTATCC
>NW_024080794.1:2885256-2916276 GCF_003009895.1 Hyaena hyaena
GGGTGTTATGCTGAACGAAATAAGTCGGGCAGAGAAGGACAGATACCATATGTTTGCACGTATAGGAGGATTAGGAGGAACTTAACGGAGGACCATGGGGGAGAAGAAGGGGGGAAATAGTGGGGGAGAGGGAGAGAGGTAAACCATGAGAGACTCTTGAATGCTGAGAACAAACTGAGCACTGATGGGTGTGTGTGGGGGGAAAGGGAGTGATGGGCATGGAGGAGGGCACTTGTGGGAATGAGCACTGGGTGTTATATGGAAACCAACTTGACAATAAACTATCTTTAAAAAAAAAAAGAAATAAAAAACACTGTAATGAAAATGAAGAATGCTTTTGATGTTTCCATGAGTAGAATAGACATGGCCAAGGAAAGAAACAGTGAGTTTGAAGAAATGTCAGTTGAAACTTCCTAACTGAAATGCAAAGGGGACAAAGTAGAGAAAGGGATAAACCAGAATATTCAAGAACTGTGGGACAATCACAAAAGGCTTAATACACACACACACACACACACACACACACACACACACACACTACCAGAAGGAAAGATAAAGGAGCAGAGGAAATGTGCGAGGTAATAATGGCTGATAATTTTTTAAAATTAATGATAAGCATGAAACCACAGACACGGGAATCTCAGAGAACATTGTCCAGGACAAAATGTTCCATACATAGGCATGCTCTATTCAAGCTACAGAAGACCAAACACAAAGGGAAAATCTTGATAAAAGTCATAGGAAAAAACACCTTACTTATAGAGCTATGATAAGAATGCCATTAGACTGATCTTCAGAATGCATGCAAGCAAGAAGAGAATGAAGTGAAATATTTAAAGTGTTGAAAGAAAAAAAAAAAACCACCTACCTAGAACTTTGAATCCTGTGAAGTTATCCTTCAAAAGTGTAGGAGACATAAAGACATTCTCAGACAAACAAAAATTCAGATAATTTATTGCCAGTAAACCTTGCTAGAAATGTTAAAAGAAGTTCTTCAGAAAGAAATAAAAGTGTATATGTCAGAAACTCAGATGTACATAAAGGAATTGCATTAGGGAAGGTATATATGAAAGTAAAATAAAATCTTATAGTTTTACTGTTCTAAATTGATCTAAGAGAAGAGAGAAAACAGAAATATATAAAATAGCAGAAAAAGAGTGGAGAGAAGGCAGAAAAAGAGTGGAATATAAAAACAAACAAAAAACCAATGAGAGTGGACGTGCTTGTGTGGCTTAGTTGGTTAGGCAGTTAAGCATCCAACTCTTGATTTCAGCTTACATATCAATTTCATGGTTCGTGAGATCAAGCCCCATATTGGGCTCCATGCTGACAGCATAGAGCCGGCTTGAGATTCTTTCTATCTCTCTCTCTCTCTCTTCCTCTCTCCTGCTCAAACTCTCTATATTTCTGTGTCTCTCTCTTTCAAAAATTAGTAAACATTAAAAAAAAGAAAATGAGAGTGAGTAGAAACCTGTAACAAATACAAAGATATTACTCTAACAATATGAGTAATCACTTTTTTCCTAAGTCCTCATGCTTTATTGTTGAATGCACTTCTACAAGACAGCCCCCACCCTGCCCCTGAGCTTCTTCTGAAAATTTATAGGACATTGTTAGTGCTCCATGTTTACCAGTTAATAGAATGCAGGGCAGATGAATTTTTATAGATCCCTTTTTCTACCATCTAAGGAAATCCTCTTGTGTCTTCTGCTTGCCTCTTACTCTGCACTTTATGCCCCTCTGTCCTGATAACCCCACTTTCTGAGGGGCTTGTCTTGGATGCCTCTCCAGAGTGTACATAAACCTTCCCATTTCTTTCTAATTTTTCATAGAATTAAGTCTATAGAGGGATGAATAAACACTTCAAAATTTTTTTAATGTTTTATTTATTTCTGAGAGAGAGAGAGACAGAGAGACAGAGAGACCGTGAGCAGAGGAGGGTCAGAGAGAGAGGGAGATACAGAATCTGAAGCAGGCTCCAGGCTCTGAGCTAGCTGTGCACAGAGCCTGATGTGGGGCTTGAACACACGAACCATGAGATCATGATCTGAGCCAAAGTCGGATGCCTAACCGACTGAGCCACCCAGACACCCCAACACTTTAAACATCAACAGTTGAACTAAATAAATGGAGTGATATTCCACAGAAGATTTACTATTATGATGTCAGTCCTTCCTGATTTGATTTATAGATCCAGTACAATCCCAATCAAACTTCCAGCAAGTTATTTTGTGGCTATCAACAAACTGATCCTAAAGGTTATATGGAGAAGCAGAAGCCCTAGAATAGCCAACCTCAAATATTTGCAATGTTGTAAAGCAACAGAAACTCTCATTCATTGATAGTAACAATTCAGAACTGTATAGTCACTTTGGAAGACAGTTGAGCAGTTTCTTACAAAACCAAATATACTGTCTACTCTTAGTATATCACCCAGAAATCACACTCCTTGGTATTTACCCAAAGGAGATGAAAATTTATGTCCACACAAAAACTTACACACAGATATTTATAAAAGCTCTATTCATAATTTCCAAAATGTGGAAGCAATCAAGATGTTCTTAGTGTGTAAATGAATAAACTGTGGTACCTCCAGACAATGGAATATTATTTGGCACTGAAAATGAGTTATCAAGACATGAAACGATATGGAAGAATCTTCAATGTATATTGCTAAGTAAAAGAAGTTAGTTGTAAAGGCTACATCCTGTATGTTTCCAGCTATATGACATTATTGAAAATATAAAACTGTAAAAGATCAGTGGTTGCCATGGGATTGGGAGGGAGATGCAGGGAGAAAGGGATGAGTGAGTGAAATACAAAGGATTTTTAGGACAGTGAAACTACTCTGTATGACTTTTTAATGGCAGATATATATCACTGTACATTTGTCCAAACTCATAAAATGGGCATCATGAAGAGTAAGTCCCAATGTACACTGTGGGTTCATCAATTGTGAAAGGATATGTGGGAACTCTGTACTTTTTACTCAATTATTTTGCAAACCTTAAGCTTCTCTTAAAATGAAGTATATTGATTTAAAAAAAAAAAACCCTACAGACACTCCTCTATATGCTTTACTAACTTGTTAGCAGAAGCATGAGATTCTAGATTTTCTCCAGGTCTCTCTGTTGCCCCTGGCCTCCTTACTTTTAAGTCATGAAACTCAATTTAGTTTATTCAGGGATTTTTAAATATAACCTTTATGCCTTCATATCATATTTGTAGTTTCTTATCTCAGTTGTACTTACCCTAATATACACTATGCTTCAGATAATTGTATGGTGGTCATAGGTCTGTTAGCCATAACTCTCTATAATTGGCATCTTTGGTAACATAAATATTATTGGTTTAAAGCTTTGAATCTGTTAAATACAGATTATAGATGGCATAATTCTCTAAATAATGTGAAAACAACAAGAAAATTAAGCCTCCTCTTTAAAAAAAGAAACCATAAAATCAGAGATATCAGTATGAACAAATAAGGAGCAGTCTCTTTAAATTTGAAAGTGTTTTTGAGGTGCTGTGTTATAAATCCTTCTGTGTGCTGATTAGACAACTGAATTTAGAGCCTAGTAAACTCAACAAAGAGCTCTTGTGAGATAACGAATCAGCTGAAGAAACAGTCTTCAAAACGTTTGTGCTACAGTCTTTCCTAAGTGTTTGCTTTCTTTCCATTCCATGAAAACAGATAAAGACTCGTGATGTCACACAGCTGTACGACAAGACATTGTCTGAAAGTGTAAATCTTAATGTTTATGTGGACGGCATTGTTAGGAGAAAAATGTTAGGTCTTTGCAAAAGGTGAAAAAAATAGAGATAGTTCATTAATTGTATTTATTGCTAACCACACCAAACATATCTGATTTAGAATAAATTTGCTATGTTTTTAGTCTTTTCAGTCTGTAATTCAGATTTTCTGTTTCATATCCCCCGTAAAAAAATTAGTCTAATTTCTGAGATTTGAAAGTGCTTATCTTTTTTTTCCCCTACTGCTGCCTATTATGATTGAGTTTGAAGGTTTGAAAATCTAAAACACAACTCAGAACATTATTGATTGTTTGACACTACTCTGGGCCACTTTAACAACCACAGCAAGACAATAAGATGTTTTGGTAGTGATAATAATGTGGACAGGTATGAAAGTATGAAAGGGGAAAATGTAGAATGGAAGATCAGAGGTCCTAAATCCCACTTCTTCTCCTCACAAACCAGCCCCTATTCCAAAGTCCATATTCTGCCACTAACAATCTCATCAGTTAAATGTAAGACTTTGATGTCATCTTCGAACTTTTTTTCCCCGTCTGGGTTTCAGCTTCCTCTTCTCTGTAATTTTCTGGAAATTATAATAAAGACATTACCAAAGAAAGTATGAAATCAGTGCTCTTTGAACCTACAGGACTCCAGCTTTAATCTCACCACAAATACAAAGGGCAATGAATATATAGCATCTAAGCTAGGCTAGGCAGCCTAACTAAGGCCAGAGAAGGGCTGTCCCATGAATATAAACAAAATTGCCTGGATGGGACTTGAGTTGCCCATAATAAAAAGCTGAACTAAACTAAATAAAAAGTGGAATAAAATATGGTATAAGATTCTGCAAGAACAGTAAGACCTACTATATCACATCACTGACTTACCTCACAGCACATTTGGTACCTACTCTATCAGTGGCTTGTTCACTGTTCACTCTGGTTTTCCTGCCATATTGGTCACTTAGGATTTGCTTCTCACCATGACTTCACACTGAGAAAATTAAGTCAATGAGGCAGAAGCTTCATGCTGCCTGGGTGAAGCCCCATTCCTGCTGGTATCTCATGCCTTAACACCCACTGCTTCAGTCCCTGCTACCTTGCCTATAACTGGGCAACTCCCACTTCTAGTCAATCAACAAGTCACTATCTTATATTCCTTGTCAAATTAGGAATTTGGAGGCTCAATAAACATTCATTCTTCTGCCATCAGCCCCTTTCTTTTTGTGTCTATAATTTTCTTCTTTCTAGTACAATTTCTTATCACTTTGTGTGTAGAAAATTTTCTCTTAACCATTCCTCCTATACTTTAAGCTTTTCACTGTGCAATCTATCTAAAATAATTACCTTGTTTATCTTTCTCACTCATAATCCCATTTACACTCACCCATTCTGAATCTCTCCACAACTCATATTAATTGCCAGAGAAATCCAACTATTCTGCAGAGAATCCGATTCCTACAGTCTGACTCATGACTTCTCCTGTTCCAGCCTGATTTTCTTCACATGTGGACATGAAGTCTCTGTTCCATCAAAACTGACCTGGTAAATTTTAACTATTCAGTGGAAATGACTCCACTATCCTCCACTATTGCCACTATCCTCAATCCACTCACATGGCCAAACTAAATGTGAATCAAGAACTGTGAAGGTTCTGAGACTTGTCCCTACTTGTAACCTAACATGTTCACTTGCTAGATCTGGTAGAAGACACAAGACTCCTAGGTAGTAGACAAAGGACTTTATTAGTCACAGCAGTATAAGTAACAGTTCTAGAACTCCAAGTCCTACAAGGCAACACATAGAGGCCAGGTTACATCGGTAGTCAAAGTAGGTTGTATTATAAGGGAGGACCCCTAAGTTAAAGGAACCCAAACCCTTTTATACTGGGGAATAATTATGCCAGCTATTACTCCTGAGGGAGATACTATCACTGTCTTTCAAAGCACTTATCTCTATGAACATTCTTGAAAAGATAGTTCAGAACAAAGTCAGTCAATGCCTCTGCTCACAGGATCTGCAGAAACACAAGAGACCCATGGATAGATATCTCCCTGTGAAGTACCTAATCCTTGAAAAAGGAGGAATGTTGATTTATTGGTGAAGTACAAAAAAATGGTAGGAAGGGACTCTCGAGTCAAACATCAACAGTCCACTTAAAGCACTTAGCCTAGTGCCTACCCAATGGTAAATGTTAAATAATTAACTGTTATTATTGTGGCTAGTGTTGTTAAGTAACACCAATAACTGATCATTTCATAATTTTCTATCCTTAGTCCCAGAACATAAGGTTCTTGGAGGCAGCATTTGTCTCAGAATACACATGGTTAGTGATTATTATGGGCTGAAATACGAATGTGAAAGTTCTAACATTCAGAACTTCAGAATGTTACTGTATTTGGACATAGGCTCTTTGAGCAGATAATTAAGTTAAAATGGGCTTTTGAGGCATCTGAGTGTCTCATTTGGTTGAGCCTCTGAGTTCCACTCAGGTCATGATCTCGCAGTTTGTGAGTTTGAGCCCCCCATTGAGCTCACTGGTGTCAGCCTGTCACCACACAGCCTGCTTCAGATCCTCTGTCCCCCTCTCTCTGCCCTTCCCCCACTGTGCTCTCACAAAATAAATATTTAAAAAATAATAATAATAAAATGAGCATTTAGGGTGGTTCTTTATCCAGCATGACAGGTGGCCTTATAAATCAGTACACAGACACACAAAGGGAAGATCAAGTAAAGACACTGGAAAGAGATGGACATCCATCTACAAGCCAAGAAGATCAGCTTGGAGAAAACAATGCTGCCAGCACCTTGATCTTGGACTTCCAGCATCCATAACTATGGGGGAAAAAAATTCTATTGTTTAAGCTGCCTAGTCTGTGACTTTGTTATGGCAGCTTTAACAAATTAGTACATGATGAATATAATATAACTGAACCTTCTGAGACCTGGTTTTAGCTGATTCTGGGCCTTGAGCAAATAGTTGTTCCAGGGAAAACCAATGTTAAACATTATTTGAACAACCAAGGATATGCACTTGTAGTCCTACTCTTGGCCAGGACTCCATGTTTTTATTTTTATTTTTATTTTTATTTTTTTACAAATAGTTTATTGTCAAATTAGTTTCCACATAACACCCAGTGCTCATCCCCACAAGTGCCCTCCTCCATGCCCATCCCTCCTCCCCCCCACATCCTCAGTCCTCAGTTTTTGTCAGCATTCAAGAGTCTCTCATGGTTTGCCTCTCTCCCTTTCCCCCACCATTTCCCCCCTTCTTCTCCCGGTTGGTCCTCTGTTAAGTTCCTCCTAGTCCTCCTATACGTGCACATATGTGATATTTGTCCTTCTCTGCCTGACTTATTGTTTTTAGTGTTACCACCCACCCTCCATGCACCCACCACTCTTAACAGAAAAAGCAAGGTCATTTTCCTTAGGATATTACAATAGATTTAGGGTCCCACCTGGCTATTTCAGCTTGTCAGGGAGACAAAGTTGGGTAACTCTAAGAACTAAATTATCCTTGAAAATAACTTAGTAATAATGAGCACAAGGTTATTACCTGCAGTTCAAAAACAAATTTGATATACACTTTTCTCTCCTTTCCCAAGGCTAGGTAATTAAAAGCTATAATTACATGTAAACAAAACCAAACTACAGTTACCAAGAGACTTCAGACATATCATTTTTGGCACTTTTAATCACATGGCCTGCATAGTTCAGAATGCCCCCAAATTCCTTTCCTGTCCAAGCTCTCTCCTTCCATCAAGGCAATGCTTCAGTTCTTAGAGTGCTTTCTTATCTGAATTTTTATCATTATTATCTGTACATTAATATAGTGCACACTCTCATGCAAATTATTTTGTGGACAGCATCTCTCCTCAGAAAGATTTTCTATAGAGCAATAGATTGCAGACCTCATTTTATACTTTTTGAATTAATGCACTTGAAATTTTAGAGCCATTTCATGTTTATAGGAAAATTTAGCAGAAAGGTCAGAGAACTGCAATGCACCCTTCCCCCATCACCACTTTGTCCTATCATTAACATCTTGCATTGGTGTCATCCACTTGTTAAACTGATGAGCTAATACCAAGACATTATTATTAATGAAGACCAATCTTTTATATTAAGATTTGCCTTTTGTGCAGTTCTATAGATTTTGATAAATGTATAATGGCATGTATCCACCTTTATAGTATTATACAGAATAGCTTCATGGCTTAAAAATCCTCTGTGTCACCTTGTCACCCCTTCCTCCCTTCTTAATCCCTGTAAACCACTGACTGTTTCACCAATGACCATTCACTGTGGCCACGGTTTTGCCTTTTCCAGAGAGTCACATATTTGGAGCTGTACAGCATATAGCCTTTTCAGGCTGACTTCTGTCATTTAGCATTAGGCACTTAAGTTTCCTCTGTGTCTTCTTGTCACTTGATAGCTTGGCCTCATATTTTTAGCACAGGATTCTGCTCATGGCAAGTTCCCAGTAAATATGGTTTGAGTTGTTGTTGATGTTTCCCATTGAGCAGAACTAGATGGAGGAAGCAGAACTTCATGGAGAACTTCATTGAGCAGACCTCCATGAGCTAATCTTTGAAAGATGAGCAGGATTTCTGTATATAAAGGAGAATGCAGGCTAAGGCATTCCAACTGGTGAAAACATTGGCAAAGGCACAGAAGTAATGTCCCTGATTCTCTGAAGCTCATGCCCTATGCCAGGACTTTCCTCCACCTCTTCTCATTGCTATCATGTCATTTGTTCACTGAGCACCTGGCATGAACTCTTTCTACCTCTTGCTTTGTCATTTTCCTGGATAGTTTCATCTTCCATGTATTGATCCAAGCAATGCCCTGTTGGGTATTTAACACGTGAGTAAAATACATCTCATAAGAGTTGAGTAAGGTGTCTGAGATCTCAGTAAGTGGCAGAATTGGTACCTAAACCTAGATCTTTCTGTGCCTGAACATGACAGTGACATTTTATGTGCCTAAGGGTTATATCAATGCAGAGCCAGTAAAAACTCATTTGCGGCCTCAGGCTATGCCTTGAACCAGTAACCAGTATATGATGCTATTTCTCCCATAGTCACAATATATAGGTCCTGGATCAAAGCAGTGGAATTGGTCATGGCCACGCCTACTATTATACCTCATAGCACACTCTTGAATTTTTGCTTCCTATTCCTGCAATCAAGCGAGGAATTTTTCTGCCAGAAAAAAACAACAATGATATCAGTAAATTGGAATTAGGACTGCTACTAGACTCCTTGGGTTCCTCATGTTCTTGAACCAGTAGACAGTTGAGAGATCCTTTACTGGCTCTGGTAAATGATCTCACTTTTCAAGGGGAATCAGGTTCCTGCTGCACAATGGTAGATGGAAGAATAAGTCTGAAATCTAGGTAGTTTTTATATCATAGGGAGGCTGGCTTCTACAGGCAGTCTGGGAAGCCCTTGGGGGAATTTGGAGGGTTTGAAGAAGGAATAATCAGGTCTTCATTCTCCTTTCTGGTATCTTTGTGGTGGTGGCATCCCTCATAGCAGCTGTGTTACCTTGCAACTCCAGTTCTTGCTCACCATGGTTTCAGCTTCTGCCAGTGACACTGGCAGTGAACTCTGGACTATGATCATACCACTGCCTCTCTTTGTCTTTCTAAGCTAAGAAGTGGTGGTGACTTACTCTATTGTTAATTTCTGGATGGAGTCATTGTCCTGTGGTTTGGCTTTTTGGCTTTTCCATTAATTATGCACCAAATTCCCTCATTCTATCTTTTCACTTACACAGACTCTTGTTACTCTAAATGTAATCTCTCTAGAAAAGTCAGTATCTCCAATGAATATGATTACTCTCTAAATACTGAAGTTTCCTAGATCTGTATTTCTATTCTGATGTCTTTTCTCAAAATTAGTGCTCTATATGCAAATGCCACTGAAATGTTGTAACAATAAGTATAGACTAGGTTATCATAAGGAAACAGACGACCTAAATGGCTTACAATTTTAAAAACAACAACAACAACACATTTTTTTTTACCCACACTACATAATCATCTTGGGTAAGCTGTGGTTCTGTATTGTTTTCCTTCTGGGATCCAGACTTGCTGGGGAAATATCTGAGTCTTAAGCTTTATGCCTGTAAGGTCCACATGGATACTCCTACACCATGAAGCAGCGGGGACTCTACAGAGAGAGAAAAGGGAGTATTTACCACATGGTAACAGGCTTTCACATGCGGCATGTTCAGACAGAACTCCATCATCCCCTAAATCTCTTCCTCTACCTATGTTTCTTTTCATAAAATGTCAGCATCACCCACAGCTACCTGAGGCAGAAATGTGGGTATTACCCCTGGTTCCACTCTTTCTTCAAAGTTTCCCAGTATCCTTTCCCAGTAGATCACCATGTTCCACTGGCTCCATTCCTAGTGTTTCTCAAACCCATTCCTATTCCCACTATTAAAATTCAGATTACCATCATCCCTGTCCCCCCAGTTTTGCCTGCCTTCAGTTGATTTTCTCTACAGTAGCAAACCTGAAGTCAAAAAGGATCTTCGTTGCTGGCGAGGATGTGGAGAAACGAGCACCCTCCTACACTGTTGGTGGGAATGTAAACTGGTACAGCCCCTCTGGAAAGCAGTGTGGAGGTTCCTCAGGAAACTAACAATAGAACTCCCCTAGGACCCAGCAATAGCACTGCTAGGAATTTACCCAAGGGATACAGAAATGCTGAGGCATAGGAGCACATGTACCCCAATGTTCATAGCAGCACTCTCCACAATAGCTAAAACATGGAAAGAGCCTAAGTGTCCATCAACAGATGAATGGATCAAGAAGATGTGGTTTATCTATACCATGGAATACTACATGGCAATGAGAAACAATGAAATCTGGCCATGTGTAGCAACATGGATGGACCTTGAGGGTGTTATGCTGAGCGAAATAAGTCAGGCAGAGAAGGACAAATATCATATGTTTGCACGTATAGGAGGATTAGGAGGAACTTGACGGAGGAACAAGGGGGAGAAGAAGGGCGGAAATGGTGGGGGAAAGGGAGAGAGGCAAACCATGAGAGACTCTTGAATGCTGACAAAAACTGAGGACTGATGGATGTGGGGGGGAGGGGGGATGGGCATGGAGGAGGACACTTGTGGGGATGAGCACTGAGTGTTATATGGAAACTAATTTGACAATAAACTATTTGTAAAAAAAAAAAAAAAAAGGATCTTCGTTAAACTTTGACTCACCTTGATTTTGCGTTAAGACATGAGGCCTCAAATGGGAAGTAATGTTGTAAGCATAAGTATATGAAGAATTGATAATGCTGTGTTGACATTGCTTTTCTTGGGATGATAAGAAAGAAGTTAAGGGATGTTTACATTCCTGCTACCAGGAGAGCACAATTAAGTCAGAAGTGCTGCTGGAGGCCAGCCAAGTGGGGCCAAATTCTAAAGATTACAGATTATACAGCAACTTTCCCTGCTTATTACATTTGTGTAACATGAACCTGTATGTACTAAATTCAAGAGCTAGAGAGTCTAACCATTTATTTTATAACATTTGTTGTAGAAGATTATATGTTTCCACTCAAGTTACGAAAAAACTGATTTCTCCTGTAATTAATTTCAGCCTATTAATGCTGAGTGAATTCTTTGCTTAATTCATTTTTTTGAAGACCTAGTCTGTTGCTTTCTATATATGGATGTCAGTGTATGTATCAGAGATAGGTGCAACCACTGTTATGGCTGCTCTTGTCAGCTCTAATCCAAGCTTCAGTTCTTCCACATCAGAAAGATGTTTCCAGGTGTCTGGGTGGCTCAGTCAGTTAAGTTCCCACTTCAGCTCAGGTCATGATCGCACTGCTCATGAGTTCAAGCCTGGCATCAGGCTCTGTGCTGACAGCTTGCAGCTTGGAGCCTGGATTCTGCTTCATGTTCTGTCTGTGTCTCTCTGTCCCTTCCCTGCTCACTCTTCCTCTCTCTCTCTCATGTGCGCTCTCCTTCTTTCTCTCTCATAAACACTATTTAAAAAAAAAAGAAAAGTATTTTTAAAGCTTATGACTATGATTATGTCATTTTCATGCTTTAAATACTTCAATAATTCTTCCTTGCTCTTAGGATAGAGTCAAAACTTCTTAACCTGGTTTATGAAGCTCTATGTGTTCTGTTATTTGTTACTTCTCCAGTATTAGCTAGTCCAACTTGTTTCAGTTCCATAAGGACACTTCACTTTTTTTCCCTCCAGATCTTTGTGTACATTGTTCCCTTGCTTCAAAAAACTCTTGCTGACCCCTAGCTACCCCAATACTCCCTCCTTGGCTCCCTCTCTGGTTCATTCTCTGTATTTCAACTTAGATGTCTCTTTTCCATGATGTGTTCCCTGAGCCCTTCACCTGTGTCAAGTCCCTTTCCCTCTGTGTGCCCAGAGCATCCCTTACTTGATTAGCACTAGATCACACCATGTCCCCATTTACCATCTTATACCACCTACTGGACAGACAGAAGAGTACAAGCAAAGGATGTGACTATCTTAATACAATTATAAGTATAGTGAACATTATTAAACACTTATATGCTCCTGATTATGCTAAATGCCTTAGGTGGTATATCTCATTTAATATCCATAGACCTCATCAACATTCATTAGCAACAGAATCTGATGTTGGCTACATTACATACCAAAAGAAAATTGGGCATCAAAGTAGGGGGGAGGGTGTGGAGTAATTCACAGAATCCAAGAAAAAGTTCAACAACACTGTTGTGGTTGGGAATCAGGGAAGTCCTGGGAATTTAGGACAGTATGTGCAAGGTGCTGCTCTGTAGAAGATTCACATAAAACAATTACTACATGAAAACATCCTAACATTTCATAGAAGAGAGGAATGCTTCTATGAATAAAGTTCCTTTCAGCTTTATTGAGGCTTGAAAATAAAATTGTAATATATTTAAAATGAACAACACAATGATTTGATATACATATACATTGTGAAAGCACTCCCAACATTGAGTGGAATAACATGCCAATCATCTCTCATATTTACATTTTAGATATTCTGGTTTGGGTGAGAACATTTAAGTGTTACTCTCTTAGCAAATTTCAGTGATACAATACGACATTATTAACCATAGTCACCATGCTATACATTAGATACTCAGACCTTATCCATCTTATAACTGATAGTTTGTAAAATTTACTGACCTCTTTCCATTTCCCCCACTCCCCAGACCCTGGCAACCATCTTTCTATTCTCCATTACTAGGAATTCTGTGTTTCTTTGTTTTTAGATTCTACATATAAGTGATGATATAAGAAAGATAAGTCTTTCTCTTTCTGCTTATTTCACTTAGCATAATGCCCTCTAGGACCATCCAGGTTGTTGCAAAGGGCATTGTTTCCTTCTTTTTAAGGCTGAATAATATCCAATTCTGTGTGTGTGTGTGTAGATAGATACATAGATAGATAGATAGATGATAGGTAGATAGATAGATAAGTAGGTAGGTAGGTAGGTAACATTTTCTTTTTGCTTTCATCCATTGACAGACACTTAGATTTCCATGTCTTGACTATTGTAAATATTGCTGCAGTGAACATGGGACAGCACATATCTCTTCAAGACAGTAACTTCCTTTTTTAAAAATATATACCCAGAAGTGGGATTTCTGGACCATATGGTGGTTCTATTTTTAATTTCTTCAGTTAGACTAAAAAATTAGTCATAGTGGTTATACCAATTCACACTGTTTACATAAAATAGTGTACATAGATTCCCTTTGTTCCATATCCTTTCTAACATTTTTGATAATAGACATTGTGACGTGTGAGATGATATCTCTGGTGGTTTTGATTGGAATTTCTCTGATGACTAGTGACATTGAGTACATTTTCATGTACCTGTTTGCCTTTTGTATGTCTTTTGAAAACTTTTAATTTGATTTTTGATTTGATTTTTATTTGATTTTTTTGCCACTGAGTGTATATTTTTCTTCATATATTTTTGGTATTAACTCCTTATTAAATTTGTGGTTTGAAAATATTTTCTCCCACTTCATAGTCTGCCTTTTTATTTTGTGGGTTTCCTTTGGTGTGCAGAGGTTTTTTGTTTGATATAGTCCCACTTGTTTATTTTTGCATTTGTTGCCTTTGCTAAGGTATGAAATCACAGAATTATTGCCAAGACCAATGTCAAAAAAACTTACCCTAATGTTTACTTCAACGAGTTTCATGTCTTGTGTTAAAGATTTTAATCCACATTGAGGTGGCTTTTGTGTATGGTGTAAAATAGGTTTTTACTCTGCATGTGGATATCCAGTTTTCCACCACCATTTGTTAAAAACACTAACACTTCCTCATTATACATTGTTGTTTCTTTTGTCCAATATCAATTGACCATTTCTATTCTGTTCCATTGACCTATGTGTCTGTTTTTATGCCAATACCATACTGTTTTTGATTACTAGAGTTTGTAATGTTTGAAATCAGTGTGATGCCTCCAGGTTTGTTCTTTCTTAAGGTTGTTTTTACTATTCAGGGTTATTTGTAGCACTGTACAAATATTAGGATTGTTTTTTCTGTTTTTGTTAAATATGCAGTTGGAATTTTGACAGGGATTGTATTGAATCTGAAAATCACTTTGAGGAGAATGGACATTTTAACAATATTAATTCTTCAAATCCATGAACATGGAATACCTTTCTGTTTATTTTTTTCCTCTTCAATTTCTTTTATCAGTGTTGCATAGTTTTCAGTGTCTAGGTCTTCCACTTCTTTGGTGAAATTTATTCCTAAGCATTTTATTGTTTTTTGTACTGTTATAAATTTATTTTCTTCATTTTTCTTTCTAATAGTTCATTGTTAATGTATAGAAAAGGAACTGATATTTGTATTTTAGTTTTGTATCCTGCAACTTTACAAATTCATTTATTATTTCCAAATTTTTTGGTGAAATCTTTAGGGTTTGTCCTATTTCTGATTAAAATTAAAAGTTTTAGTTTTTCACTGATAAGTATGACATTGGCTCTGGGCTTGTCATATATAACTTTTATAAGCACATTTCTTCTATAAATAACTTTTTGAGAGTTTTGATCTTATAGGATGGTGAATTTTGTCCAATGCTTTTACTGTATCTATTGAGATGATCATATAATTTTTATCCTTTATTTTGTTAATGTAATTTAACACATTGACATATTAATGGATGTTGAACCATCCTTGCATCCTCGAATAAATCACACTTGATCATGATGTATGATTCTTTCCTTAAATTTATTATTGAATTCACTTTGCTAATATTTGTTGAAGATTTTAAATCTATGTTTATCAGAGATGTTGGACTCTAATTTTCTTTTCTTGTAGTGTCCTAGTCTGGCTTCAGTGTGAGGGTAATCCTGGCCTCATAAAATGAGTTTGGAAGTATTCCCTCCTCTTCTAATTTTTAGAAGATCTTGAGAAGGATTGGCATTAATTATTACTTAAATGTTTGATATACCAGTAAACCATCAGGTACTGGGCTTTTTTGTAATTGTTGGGAAGTATTTGATTACTGATTCAATCTCCTTACTAGTAGTTAATCTGTTTAGATTTCCTATTTCCTCATGATTGGTAGGTTATATGTTTCTAGGAAATTATCCATTTCTTCTAGGCTATCTAATTTGTTGGTATTAGTTGTCTATAATAGTTTCTTATGATCCTTAGTATTTCTGTTTTACTTTTATTACTGATTTTACATATTTGAGTCTTCTTTTTTTTTGTTAGCCTAGCTAAATATTTGTCAGCTTTTCTTTTTTATCTTTAGGAAAACCAGCTTTTAGTTTTGTTTATCTTTTCTATTGCCATTTTAGTTGTCAGTTGATTTATTTCCACTGTGATCATTGTCATTTCTACTAACTTGGTAACAGCTTGTTCCTCTTTTTCTAGTCACTTGAGGTATAATATTGGATTGCTTATTTGAGATATTTATTTTTTCTTAATGTAAGTGTTTATTGCTATAAACCTTCCTCTTAGAATTGCTGTCCTGCTGCCCATACATTTTATTATTCTCTGTTTCCATTTTCCTTTGTCTCAAGATATTTTTATTTCAAATTTTAATTTCTTCTTTGACTCTTCAATTATTCAAAGCATGTGATTTAATCTCCACATACTTGTGAATTTTTTAGTTTTCCACCTGTTATTTATTTCCACTTTGAAATAATCATGGTCAGAAAAGATTATTGAAATGATTATAGTGTTCTTTAATTTATTAACACTTGTTTTATAATGTAACATATGATCTGTACCAGAGAATATTCGATGTACCTTTGAAAAGAATGTGTATTCTGTTGCTATTACACAGAATATTCTTTTCTTTTCTTTTTGGACACATTTTTAAGTTACCTATTGCCTACAAATTTGGGTCTTCTTGAAGATGAAAGGAGACTATCATTATGATTTCCAAACAACTCAGTAAATCCCCGGAGAAGTTCCAAAGGCCAAGTCATCAAGGATACAAATGACAGGAGTGTGCTCCTGGTTGCCTCCATTTATTCAAGGAGAACCTAGGCATGGTCAGCACCAGCCTTACATGGCTGGCCTCTCTCTACCCACCCCAGTCTGGTCAACCATAAAAGCCAACACAATCAAGATAGAGAACAGACTCATCATCCTCCAAAATGGAATATTTTATAAGTGTGTCATGCATAGAATCTATTCACTAAGTGTTGGTAGTTGAGGGGGAGGAGAAGAAGGATGACATATACTGTGCTCTAATTGTACAACAGCTGGAATATTGTAGACACTCATTAAGTAACTGTTGAATCATTGGAGGCAAGCTTTGAAGCTCCCCCAACATAGAATATTTCTATATATGTCTATTAGGTCCATATGGTATAACGTGGTTTAAGTCCAATGTTTTCTTACTGACTTTCTTTTTTTTTTTTTGACTTTTTAAAATAAACATAATAACAATGTAATATTGAGCTTAGAGCGTATGCAGAAATGAATTATATGACAGGAACAGTACAAAGGGTGGGGAGGTGATAATTTAAGCACTAATGTCAACCGACTTGACTATTTGCCATTTATAGAACACTAGATCCAACGTCAATATGTATATTCTCTTCAAGTACACTTGGAACATTCATGGACTTTTTAGGTTTTAAGCTTCTAACCAGATGTTCTCAATTCTTCTCTTTATTTTATTTATTTTTTTGTGTGTGTTTGCATTTTTTTCTTAAATAGTTTATTGTCAAGTTGGTTTCCATATAACACCCAGTGCTCATGCCAACAAGTGCCCTCCTCCATGCCCATCACCCCCTTTCCCTCTCCCCAAGCCCCATCAGCCCTCAGTTTGTTCTCAGCATTCAAGAGTCTCTCATGGTTTGGCTCACCCCCCTCCCCAACTATTTTTCCCCTTCTTATCCCTCATGGCCCTCCATTAGCTTCCCCCTAATCCATCTATATGTGCAACATATGGTATCTATCTTTCTGCCTGACTTATTTCGCTCAGCATAACACCCTCTAGTTCCATCCATGTTGCTACAAATGGCCAGTCTTACTGATTTTCTGTCTGGATGAACTATCCATTGATGAAAGTGGGGTTTTAACGTTCCCTACTATTATTGTATTTTTGTCTACTTCTCTCTTCAGATCTGCCAGCATTTGTTTTATATATTTATGTGCCCCACTCTTGGATGTGCAACTATTTACAAATGCCATCTTTTCTTTATATATATATACATAACTTCATATATATGTATGTATGAACTTTTTCATTATTTAATGACTATGTCTTTGGCTGAAGAATTTTGTACATTGACATTTAGCATAATTGTTTATAGATATTAATTACTATTGCTACTTTGTTAATTGTTTTTTGGCTGTTATGTAATTCATTTATCCCTTTATTCCTCTCTTGTTCTCTTCGCAGTACAGAAAATTGGTGGTTTTCTGTATTGGTATGCATAGATTTCTTTCTTTTTATCTCTTATGTGTCATCAGTAGGTTTTTACTTTTGATTCCTAGGAGGTTTATATAAAATATCTTCTAGTTATAACCATCTATTTTAAACTGGTAACTCTGAATGCATACGAAATTTTCCATTTTTATATCACCTTCCACATTGTATGCTTTGTTTTTTGGTGTTAAAATTTACACATTTTTAAAAATATTTATTTGGAGAGAGACAGGGTAGGGGGAGAGCATGTGTGAGCAGGGAAGGGGCAGAGAGAGAGAAAGAGCAAGAACCCCAAACTATCAGAGCCGAGTCTGATGGGGGCTTGATCTTACGAACTGCAAGATCATGACCTGAGCCAAAATCAAGAGTCTGATGCTTAACCAACTGAGCCACCCACGGGCCCCACAATTTACATATTTTCATATTGTGTGCCCATTATCAAATTATTGTAGTTGTAGATATTTATATTTTTGTCTCTTAACCTTTATACTAGTTATATCATTTTCCTACCACCATTTTAATATTAGAATATTTTGATTTTAACTATGTATTTATCTTTACCAGTGATTTTAATACTTTCATATGTTCTCATGTTACTAATTAGCATCGTTTCTTTTAGCTTGAAGAACTTCTTTTCACATTTCTTCTAAGACCAATTTAGTGATGAAATCCTTCAGCTTTTGTTTGGCTGAGAAATTCTATGTGTCCTTCATTTTCCAGACAGAAGAGTGTGGTTGGCAGTTTTTTCTTTTAGTACTTTGAATATATCATGATACTTCTTTCCAGTTTCTTCTGAAAAATCTGCTGATAGTATAAGGTTCTTATAAAGATACCATATTGCTTTTCTTTGCTTCTTTTTTTTAATGTTTCTTTATTTGTGTGAGACAGACAGAGAGAGAGAGAGAGAGAGAGAGAGGAGGGGAGAAGCATAGAGAGAGGGAGACACAGAATCTGAAGCAGGCCCCTGGCTCTGAGCTGTCAGCACAGAGGCTGACATAGGGCTTGAACTCACAAACCGTGAGATCATGACCAAAGTTGGATGCTTAACTGACTGAGCCACTCAGGCACCCCTTCTCTTGCTTCTTTTAAGATTATCTCTTAATCTTTAACTTTTGACAATTTAATTATAATGTGTGTCTCAAACATTATAATCTGTTTGATTCCTCTTTTTTGGTACTTTCTGGATCTGAATGTACAGTTTTTTTCTCTCAGTTAGAAAATTTTTCAGACATTACTTTTTAAAACAATATTTTCAATAATAATATCTCTTCTACTTCTGGGACCCCTATAATATGTATATTGGTCTGCTTGATTGTCCCATAAGTCCCTTAAGCTATCTTCCTGTTTTCATTCTTTTTTTTTCTCCAATTGGATGAATTCCACTTTAAATTTACTGAATCTTTCTTCCATTTGATCTGATAGTCAGTTTTTGAACCACTTGATTGGATTTTTCAGTTCAATCATTATTTTCTTCAGCTCTATGGTTTCTATTTTGTACTTTTTAATATTTTTATCTCATTGTTGAAATTCTTGCTTTGTTCACGCATTGTCCTCCTGACCTCAGTGAGCATCTTTACAACTGTTCTTGAGCTTTCTATCAAGCAAATCACTTACCTCCATTTCATTAAGATCAATTTCTAGAGACTCCTTTTTCTTTTGCTTGGAACATGTTCCTCTATTTCTTTACTTTCTTTTATCTCTGTCTTGGTTTTTTTACATTAAATAAAACAGTCACCTCTCTCAGCCTTGACAGAGAGGTCTCATGCAGGAGATGAATCTTGTCAATCAGCCCAGCCTGAGCTGATGCACTCATCAAACCTTTGTGATGGTCCAAGCTGCTTTTTTACTGGCTCCCCGTTCTTAGGGTGTACCGAGACCCACCAGTACCCCAAAATGGAGGATCACAGTCAGCACCAAGATGCAGGCTAGTTAGAAGCCAGACCTTCAGGCAGCAGCTGGGAAAGTATGCCATTAAACTCCTTCCAGGAAAGAATAGATACAAATGTTTTTGCCTGCTCTTTCTGCTCTGAGTCCTAGAGGAATAGCTATGGCAAATGCTCACATGTGCACTCATCAATAACTGTCTCTTTGTTTTCTATAGTCCTATGGAACTCATCAATGCATGCCCCATTTGGCTATCAGAGAGCTAGACTTTCCAGGAGCCTGTCCCTCAGTGGCGTTTGCAAAAGCTGGGATATGTACACAAGCTCATTCTAGAGAGTTGTTGGTGATCTGACTATATTATTGGAGTGAGCCAGAGGGAGAAAGTGGGGGAATTACCCACCAGCAATGATGGGATCCAGGGAGGATCTTAGCCAGCAGACAAGTGAGTGCTAATTAGAAAATCAGTCTTTGGTCAGTATCTTGTAGTGTATGAAAACTCTCCTAGGAAAAGACTGGGGAGATGGGCTTGTCTGCCTGTTCCCTCTGTACTAAGCTCTGGGGGAATAGCTACAGTGAGTGCTCATGCACTCATTAACAACTGCTTCCTTGTTTGCTATAGTACTGTGGGACTCCTAAACACAAGCTCCACTGGCCTTCAGAGCTAGGTGTTCAGGAAGCCCATCTCTTGGGTGGGAGCCTTAAAATTTGGGGATACAGATGTGCAGTACAAACCCTTTGTTCCTCAGAGAGAAGCTGAGGTGTAGCGTTATCTTCTGATTGTACAGTGTGATGCCACGGATGCAGACACGGATGTGTCTCAGCTTTTCCATCCATTTTTATATGCTATTTTTTCATTTGCCTGGTGTGTAAGCGCCCCTCAACTATTTTCTGGATTTCTTTCAGAGGGAATTTCTCCATCTCCGGTGCACATTTCAGTATACTTGTGGGAAGAGGGAAATTCAGGAGCTTCTATGTCAACCTCTTGGTCCAGAGTCTATTACGGAAATTTGATAAGAAAGAAGGCAGGCTAGGCAGAAGCATACTAAATATAACAACCCCATGAGATGTTCTAATCTGATGACAACACAGTGAATTCTTTGAGAGGTTAAATAATTTGTTTAGTTTATAATTAGCAGAGCCAGGTCTTAACCAAGTCTATTTGACTACAAAACTAATGCTTGTAACCAATATGTTATAATGATCCTCTACTCATCCTTGAACCCTCAAGTGACTGTTACAATATTAGAAGAAGGAGAGCATTCCATAAATATTCCTTGGGTGATTGAATGAAAAGATAAATAAATAAATGGATACAGATCATGGCAAGTGGTTAAAAGTGGCTGAAGTTTAGGATGTGTGGAGATTTGTGTATTATATGAGGATGGACATATAGGATGGCTCTACATTTCTTGACCAGTCTAACTTCCCCTAAGTAGGCCATTCGTCCCTGTGTTTTGCTACCACATACCACAAATCTTGCCCCAATGTATCTTACTTGTTCTTTGCCAATAATACATCTCCATTTCCCACTGGCTCATTTAATCTCATTTATGATGGAAGCCTTCCTAAATAGTTTATCTAGATCTTCCTGATCTGTGAACCTGAAAGAAAGCTAAACCTCTAAGACATTAATTATACTGATAATACTGACTTTCACAACTTGCTTATTGCTTAGCGTCTAATAAATACTAAACAGTGCATCTTCCCAGTCAGATTAGCATCAGCTGTCCAAAGATAGATAAAGGTTACTCTCACTTGCTACCAAACAGTGCAAAATAAATTAAAAGTGCCCCATGAATAATTATTTCATGATTAATTATTGAGGTATCGGTTAACAAATCAACAGTCTGTCTCTGGAAATGGCAAAGCTAAACTCTTTGATTGTAAATCAATCAAACCATACTAATTTAAAGTTTGGAGTCTTAGGATCTGGCCCTACCACTGATGCACTGACCTGAAGCCAGTTTTTTATCCACATGGTGCTTGAATTCTGCCCTATATGCTGTGTATCCTGCCTGGATGGAGCACCAGAAGTCATGCAAAATATTGAGAATCCATTAAAAAATACTTAAAAGACAACTAGAAAATCAGAATAAGCCTCTGCTTCCTGAATGTCCTGGCTAATTTGTAAAAATAAGAAACATTCCTAACCTGGTCATTTCTTCCATTCGAATGTGGAACCATAAAATGCCTTTACAATAAATCTCTATGATTCAGTTTGTTTTGGGCAGAGTCCAAAATACTATTTATTTTTCAGTGGTTTCCTAGCTTTCTTTCAAGGGATTATTTTTCTTGTTGTGAATGGGGGCTTAAGATATTTTTTTGTATGTCAGATGTTTTCTCTGGAGAATTTTTTTATTCTCCCAGCAATACTGTACAGATTTTGACATTCTTCTTCCAAACATCTTACAAGATGTTTTTAGTAAGTACTTAGAGGGAGAGGCACCAGAGATTAACAGTAAGACAATATGTGCAGAACAAAATCAGGTGTCTCAAATTCCCTTTCTTGAGAACAGATATTCTGAGACTGACAAAATGAAAAGAGTTTACAGAAGGTGTTAGAGAGTGCAGCAAAATACACGCACACATGCACACACACACACATTTACCATTATGAGCCAGAATAAACATAGCTCTCAAATATCCTTCTACCCTAAAAACATTTTATAGGACAGTGAGTGGGCAGATGTTACTGAACATCTGTATCAAAGCAATAATTAAGGATCATCATCTATTTCCTTTTTTCACCTAGTCAGTGGTTTCATGTGAAGTGAAGTTTTAGCTGTGGTAGGATTAGAATTTCCCAGAGTAGTAGGATGAGTGTCTTAGTCCATTTGCGCTGCTGTTAAAAAAAAAAAAAAAAAAGGCTGGGTGGCTTATACATGATAGAAATTTATTTCTCACATTTCTGGAGGCTAGGAAGCCCCTGATCAAGGTGCCAGCAGTTTTGGTGTCTACTAAGGACCTAGCAAAAGCCTACTTCCTAGTTCATAGACACGGTCTTTTCTCAGAAGGGGCAAGGGAATTCTGTGGGGCTGCTTGTTTTAAGGGCATTAATCCCATTCATGCGGTCTTCACCATCATGACGTAATCATGCCTCAAAGGTCCCCACTTCCAAATGCCATCACATTGGGGGATAAGTTCTCATAAGTGAATTTGGAAACAAGCATTCAGTTATAGCAATGAGCAGTTTGAAGATCTGGAAGGTGTTAAAGTGCAACACTGGCTGAAATCACTGATATAAAGGCTGATATTGAACAGAGTATTAGGCAAAACAGAACTTAAGGAAACTTGCCCATAACTGTGAGACATCAGACTCCTCTGAGGTGTCAAGAATATCTTTGTACGTTAATACCCAGAGGTGAAAACATTCAGAGCATGGGCTTCCTCTTTTTAAAAGATTCTAGAGATGAAACTTTGAAATTTTCTAGACCCTGTGGGTTTAGCTGTCAATTTGTGTGTTTCTGTTCTCTTTTCTTCTGTCTCCTTCAAGTAAAACCCCTGATGCTATATGTTATGAAAAACTGCAATTTCTACTTTTGATCAGTGTTCATATATTAAGCCATAGGATAAATGCAGGGAGGGTGAAGTGCATTCCTGTGTAGAAGGTAAGGCAGGAGAAGACAGAGGCTTAGTCTCATCAGGCACCTTGAAGACACCAAGAAGAAATAAGGAGTTGACCCCCCAAACTGCCAAAATCTCCTTTGTCATCAACTCCACAAGGTAAGTAAGATAGGGAGAAAGCACATGTCATTGGGTGATTTGAGGGGATCATGTATTGCAGGGGGAAAAGCAACAAAGATAACGAGGTAAACTGAGGGCCTCAAGGTGCAGAACATTAGTGCTTTTTTTTTTAAAGGCATTGTAAAATTTCATTATGAAGATTAGAGCCAAAGCAATTTTCTGAATTTTATGAATTTTACATCAGTATACCAATGGAATGTTTGGGGGATTAAAATATGTAGTATTTCATGACATATAATTATCGAGCTGACACATCTTCATGTAAATATATTGAGTCTACAAAGCCAGTTTCTATAATTTTATAGCAGTCAGTGCAAAAGATACCATTTAGAAATTTCAGATAACAAATTCAAGAAGTTTAGAACTGCAACACACATCTTTTCAGAGAGCAAATGCATGCATTTCTCAGAATCATTTTTTGTATCTATTATCATAATTACCTCCAAGGAATTCTGGCATTGCTTCTGAAACACCAAACAAAGGGCAAGATCATACAGAGGATTCTTTGAGAGGGTTTATAAGTATAGGTTCTTGGGTTGAGAGGAACCCTATAGATACCATAGTAGAAGAGGAAAGGGGCTCTAAGTGGACCGTGTTTCCTGGTTCCTTCACAATGGAGGAAGAGAAGCTTCATTAGTTACTAACCTCAGATAAGTTAATTATCCCCTAAAGCCCAGTTTTCCCAGATATAAAATTAAGATAGTAATAGCTATGCTAGATTTTAAGAGGGTCAAATGAGATAATGTAGGTGAAAGTGTCATCTACCCAATACTAGAAGTGAAAGAACTAAAGGTTAAATACTCTGAACTGCTGCCACCAGAAGAGATGTGCATATTAAATAGGAAAGATAATGTATTTGACCCAGTGGGGAATCCTTTCCAGCCCACATTGAAAATGAAAATCATTCTCCCCACCAAAAAAAAAAAAAATATGAGAAAAGGCCCTCAGTTGAGGTGATGTGGGCAGAACACAAAAGAGAGAAAGCAGCAGAGACAATCAAATAGAAGGAAAAGTCATGCGTAGCTTATTTATAGCCACTGGCAGGATTTTTGCCCCTTATATTAAATGAAGCAAACCTCATTAGGGATGACATTGATAATGATTCAGTACTTCATGTCTTTCAGGTCAATAAAGTGGACCAAGCTGATGCAGAAGAGGGAAAAACCTCTTTAACCTCCAGCCCATAGAAATGCTGAATAGAATTTTTCTAAGTGTTTAATATATACCTCAGCTCAAAATCAAGAAATGAGCAGAAAAGTCCATGGCAGAAGTATGAGTGACAGCTGAAGCCAGATTGCTACCAGGAACCAGTTCTGTGTGTGAGACCAGATACGTGGGGACCTAGTTTTGATGGCAGCACATGTGCCTGAAGACAGGATCCATGAAAGGCACCTCCAGTGAGAAAGCCAAAGGAAGGTGGCCTGCTCCTCTGGTGAATGGGAGAGAAAGAGCCATTCATGAGAAATCTGAACCCTACTCCTGCACCACACATAAATGTGAAGTCTAAACTCATGATCCTCCATGGTGGAGAGACACCAAGCAACATAAAAGAGACCTCGCACTTAACATAGAAGAGACCTCGCCAAGAACCCCTTGGCTCCGAGCACGGGCAAACACAAAACCACTCTGTAAGGAAGCTGCCACCAGTGCACAGTAGGCTCCAACGAATAACAACCCAATGAAAAGTTCTCACAGTAAAAAATAATACTAATAAAAAATTTCAAAGTGACATAAGATAAAGAATCAGGAGAGTAGATGTCACTGGAAGATGTGCCTTCCCAAGAACTGAAGATAATAGAACCATATCAAAGAGAATTCAAAATAAGCATGCCTGAAATGTTTTAAGAAATAAAGGATGAAATATAAGCTATTGACAGTGAGGACAAATAGCAAACCTTTGGCAGAATGAAAAAGATAGTCTTGAAATTAAATATATGGCCATTGCAACTCAAAAGCCCAAAGAACAGAAACATAGATGTAGAGAGTGAAAAATAGTACATTCGTTGAGTGTAAAAATAACAACTAAAAGGCAGCATAGAGGATAAAAAGAAAGTGAATTAAGAACACATGAGGCTAAAAATTAAAAGCTCTAACATATGTTTTGGAAGATTTTTGAAAGGGGAGAATGCAGAGAATGGGAGTAAGTTATATGTGAAGAATAATGGATGAAGTTTTTCCTGAACTGATAAAAGAGGCCTTTTGTAAAAGCACATTGAGCAGGATTAAGTCAATAACTATAAAACATGAAAGACAATGACAAAATCACCAATGCTATTATAAAGAAAAAGATCAACGTCTAAGGAATATCAGTTGATGTTTCAAATAGTAATTTGTTAAAAGCAGCACATGGCTACCAGAAAAGTAAAATAGTATTTCAAAATTCTGGTGAAAAATGCCTCTCCAGGATTCTATAAACAATTAAATAACATTCCACAGTAAAGACAAATAAATTTTGGAAGATTAAAAGATTAAGAGAGTTTACTACTCACAGATGCTTACTAAAAATGCTCAACCTATATGTAGAAGAACATTGAATGGGAAGGAGGCAAGATGGCAGAGAAGCAGGAGCTACATACATTTCACTCGCCCCCATCTCTCAAACAGAGAAGGCCTGAAGCCATAGGAACCCTTGCAGAATCCAGGAGTTTGGGAGGAAAAGGAGAGTCAGCTGACAAAACCTTATAGTGTGTGTGCAAACTGGGGAAGATAAAAGTGGGCCGGGACTGGAGACACGGAGGAGGGGAGCCCTCTTTGCAGGGAGCCCGGGTGAGTCGAGGGGGAAAGAAAGAGCGGCTGAAATACTCAAGACACTGTCCCTGTCCCTGGAAAAGAGAAAAACTTCGGCTCTGGACACAGAGGGATCTGGTTTCCTGCTGTTCAACTGACTCTGAGTGGGACGCACTGGTCCCAGGCAACCCCAGGAAAAACTACCCTCTACTCGCCAGGCAGCTCCACCTGGAGGGGAAGCGGCTCACCTGAAGCCAGGCCACTGCTCTTCTGGCTTGGCTCAATTCCCAGTGGGGAGGTGAGAGGCTTGAACTGCTCGGTGGGACTCCGCCTGAGGGTTTATATTTTGGGTAATATCACTGGTGCGCGGGGACAAAGATCTGGAAACGAGGCCTGGCTTGGGATACAGAGCATGACCCACCTTGGCTATACCTGCGGCAAGGAAGATCAGACCCAAAAGAGTGAGTTGCAACACTTGGTTTGAGAAGGGACTGGGGTGCAGCCATTTTTCTCCCCACAACCACCAACGCAGGACTTCGGGAAGCCTCACGTGGGAAAGGACTCAGTGTAGGCTAAGACCTGCCTACACAAACCATGCCCATCTCCGCTAAAGGCTATTTCCTTCCTTCCTCCCTTCCTTCCTTCCTCCCTCCCTCCCTCCCTCCCTCCCCCCTCCCTCCCTCCCTCCTCCCTCCCTCCCTCCTTCCCTCCTTCCCTCCTTCCTTTCTTTCTTTCTTTCTTTCTTTCTTTCTTTCTTTCTTTCTTTCTTTCTTTCTTTCTTTCTTTCCTTCCTTCCTTCCTTCCTTCCTTCCTTCCTTCCTTCCTTCCATTCACCGGAGCCCGGGGTAAGGCCAAAATGGATGGACTACCATGATTAACTCTAGATCAATTCTTTCTATTCAGATATATTTTCCCTTGTCTCATTCGTAACCCTCCACTTTGCTGGACTAGGCACTCTGCCCCCTGGTTTCCTTAAAAAGTCACATTTAATCCATTCTCTAGATATATATTCTACACCTCCACCACTACCTTTTTATCTCTCTTTCTCTGGAGTAATCAGACTATATAGTTTCTCTGAGTAACATTATCTTCAATTCTTTCTCCTCACCTCTAACCATTCTCCTCTTTCTCCCTCTGAATTAAGCCTCTTAGTTTCTCTCCCTGGTCATTTCATTTCCAATTTTGCTTCCTACCTACCCTGTCATTTCTCTCTTTGTATATGCTCTTCCAAGAGCACTGACTGCATACACCCGGCTCATTATTTGTAGCTGGAAGTTCTGGTTTTATGCTTTAAACTTTCCTTAGTCTTTTGGGTTTTTTCTTTTTTCTCTTCTTTTTTATTTTTATTTTATTTGTCTTCCCTCATTCCTCTTTTTTTGTCCCTCCTTTGTTTTTTCTTTTTCTATTTCCCTTTTGGTGTGTGTGTTTGTTGGATATGTCTGTGCATTTGTGTGCCTTTGTTCCCTATTTGTCTGTCTGTTTTCTTTTCCAGGGCTACCTCAAGAAACAAGCCAAAGTACACATGATGGAGAGTCCCAAGTACCTCTATGAGCAGGGAAATAAAATAACCAAAGTCTCCAAGAGACACCATTCAAAGAACATTTCCTGAATGGACAGGCTCTAGACAGTCAAAGAGCCTTCTTTAATACAGCAGTACTCGCAGGTGCAGAGCACATAGAAAGCTGTTAAAACTAACAAGAGATAGAAAGCTAACCAAAATGATGAAATGAAAGAACTCTCCTCCAAAAAATTCCAGGAATAAATGACAGCTAAAGAACTGCTCAAAACAGATATAAGCAACATAACTGAACAAGAATTTAGAAAAATAATAATAAAATTAATAACTAGAATTAAAAAAAACATGAAAGAAATCAGAGAAACTATTGCTACAAAGACTATGGAGCTAAAAAATAGTTGTGATGAATTTAAAAAAATATATAAATGAGATGCATAGTAAAATGGAGGCGGCCAATGCACAGATTGAAGAAGCAGAGAGGAGAATAGTTGATTTAGAAGACACCAGTATAGAAAAAGAGGAAGCTAAGAAAAAGAGAGATAAACTGATCCAGGAACACGAAAGGAGAGCTCCAGAGCTCAGCAATACAATCAAACAGAACAATATCCATATCAAAGGATTACAGAAGACAAAGAGAGAGGGAAAGGCGCTCAAAGAGTGCTTTAACAAATTATAGCTGAGAACTTCCCCAATCTGGGGAAGGAAACAGACATTGAAATCCAAGAGGCACAGAGAACACACATCAAACATAACTTGAATCGATCTTCTGCATGACATATCATAGTGAAACTGGCAAAATATAAGGACAAAGAGAGAATCCTGAAAGCAGCTAGGGATAAAAGAGCCCTAACATACAAAGAGAAACTTATCAGGGTGGTGACAGACCTATCTACTGAAACTTGGCTGGCCAGAGAGGAATGGCAAGAAATCTTCAATGTGATGAACAGAAAAAAATATGCAGCCAAGAATCCTCTATCCAGCAAGCATGTCGTTCAGAATAGAAGGAGATAGAAGTCTTTCCAAATAAACAAAAATGGAAAGAATTAGTCACCACTAAACCAGCCCTATAAGAAATTCTGAGAGGGACTCTCAGAGAAATGTTGCAAGGAACTCAAGGTACCAGAGACACCACCACAAGCATGAATCCCACAAACGACACAATGACTCTAAACCCATATTTTTCAATAATAACACTGAATGTAAATGGGCTAAATGCCCCAATCAAAACATATAGGGTAGCAGAATGGATAAAAACACAAAATCCATCTACTTGCTGTCAACAAGAAACTCATTATACACCTGAGGACACTGTCAGATTTAACGTAAGAAGATGGAGAAATATATATCATGCTACTGGAAGTCAAAAGAAAGCTGGAGTAGCTATACTTGTATCAGACAAACTGGACTTTAAAGTAAAGACAGTAACAAGGGATGAAGTAGGCCATTATATAATAATTACAGGGTCTATCCATTAGGAAGAGCTAACAATTGTAAATGTCTATGCACTAAATATGGAAGCACCTAAATATGTAAAACAATTAATCACAAACTGAAGAAACTTTATGGATAAGAAGGTGCTAATAGCAGGGAACTTTAATACTCCACTTACAGTCTAGTTGATTCAGCTAGACAGAAAATCACTAAAGAAACTATGGACTTGAATGACACATTGGGCCAGGTGGATCTGACAGATATATTTAGAACTCTACATCCAGAAGGCATGGAATTCACTTTCTTGTCAAGTGCTCATCGCACATTTTCCAAGATAGATCACATACTGGGACAGAAAGCAGCCCTCAATAAATACAAAAGAATTGACATCATACCATGCACACTTCCAGATCACAATGCTATGAAACTTGAAATCAATCACAGGAAGAAGTCTGGAAAACCTCAAAAAATATGGAGAGTAAAGAACAACCTACTAAAGAATGAATGGGCCAATCAAGCAATTAGACAAGAAATTAAAAAATATATGGAAACAAATGAAAATGAAAATACAACAACCCAAATTCTATAAGATGTGGCAAAGGCAGTCCTAAGAGGAAAGTACATTGCACTCCAGGCCTATTTCAAGAAATTAGAAAAAGCGCAAGTGCAAAACTCTAGCAGCACACCTAAAGGAACAAGAAGGAGAGCAACAAGAGCACCCCAAACCCAGTAGGAGAAGAGAAATAATAAAAATCAAGGCAGATATAAACAATATAGAAACCAAAAAAACAGTAGAACAGATCAATGAAACCAAGAGTTGGTTTTTCATAAAAATTAACAAATTGACAAACCTCTAGCCAGGTTTCTCAAAAAGAAAAGAGAGCATTCAAATAGACAAAATCATGAATGAAAATGGACTTATTACAACCAACCGCTCAGAAATACGGCAATTGTCAGTGAATACTATGAAAAAGTATATGCCAACAAAGTGGACAACTTAGAAGAAATGGACAAATTCCTAAACACACACTCACTACCAAAATTCACAGGGGGAAGAGATAGAAAATCTGAACAGACCCATAACTAGTGAAGAAATTTATTCAGTTATCAAAAATCTCCCAGCAAATAAGAGCCCTGGACCTGATGGCTTCCCTGGGAAATTCTACCAGACATTTAAATCAGAATTAATACCTATTCTTCTCAAACTATTCCAAAAAATAGGAATCGAAGGAAAAGTTCTGGACTCATTTTATGAAGCCAGCATCACTTTGATTCCCAAGCCAGACTGAGACCCAGCAAAAAAAGAGAACTACAGGCCAATATCCTTGATGAATACGGATGCAAAAATCCTCAACAAGATACTTACAAATCGAATGCAACAGCACATAAAAAGAATTATCCACCAAGATCAAGTGGGATTCATTCCTGGGTTACAGGGCTGATTCAATACTGGCATATCAATCAATGTGATACTTCACATCAACAAAAGAAAAGATAAATACCATATGATCCTGTCAATAGATGCAGAAAAAGCATTTGACAAAATACAGCATCCCTTCTTAATAAAGACCCTCGAGAAAGTCGGGATAGAAGGAACTTCTTTAAACATCATAAAAGCCATCTATGAGAAACCCTCAGCTGACATCATCCTCAATGGGGAAACACTGAGAGCTTTCCCCCTGAGATCAGGAACACGACAGGGATGTCCACTCTCACCACTGTTGTTTAACATGGTGCTGGAAGTCCTAGCATCAGCCATCAGACAACAAAAGGAAATAAAAGGCATCAGAATTAGCAAAGAAGAAGTCAAACTTTCACTTTTCGCAGACGACATGATACTCTACATAGAGAACCCAACAGACTCCACCAGAAGCCTACTAGAACTGATCCAAGAATTCAGCCAAGTTGCAGGGTACAAAGTCAACGTACAAAAATCGGTTGCATTCTTATACACCAACAATGAAGCAACAGAAAGAGAAATCAAGAAACTGATCCCATTCACAATTGCACAAAAAAGCATAAAATACCTCGGAATAAACCTAAGCAA
>NW_024080794.1:2918791-2957339 GCF_003009895.1 Hyaena hyaena
GAATACTATGAAAAAGTATATGCCAACAAAGTGGACAACTTAGAAGAAATGGACAAATTCCTAAACACACACTCACTACCAAAATTCACAGGGGGAAGAGATAGAAAATCTGAACAGACCCATAACTAGTGAAGAAATTTATTCAGTTATCAAAAATCTCCCAGCAAATAAGAGCCCTGGACCTGATGGCTTCCCTGGGAAATTCTACCAGACATTTAAATCAGAATTAATACCTATTCTTCTCAAACTATTCCAAAAAATAGGAATCGAAGGAAAAGTTCTGGACTCATTTTATGAAGCCAGCATCACTTTGATTCCCAAGCCAGACTGAGACCCAGCAAAAAAAGAGAACTACAGGCCAATATCCTTGATGAATACGGATGCAAAAATCCTCAACAAGATACTTACAAATCGAATGCAACAGCACATAAAAAGAATTATCCACCAAGATCAAGTGGGATTCATTCCTGGGTTACAGGGCTGATTCAATACTGGCATATCAATCAATGTGATACTTCACATCAACAAAAGAAAAGATAAATACCATATGATCCTGTCAATAGATGCAGAAAAAGCATTTGACAAAATACAGCATCCCTTCTTAATAAAGACCCTCGAGAAAGTCGGGATAGAAGGAACTTCTTTAAACATCATAAAAGCCATCTATGAGAAACCCTCAGCTGACATCATCCTCAATGGGGAAACACTGAGAGCTTTCCCCCTGAGATCAGGAACACGACAGGGATGTCCACTCTCACCACTGTTGTTTAACATGGTGCTGGAAGTCCTAGCATCAGCCATCAGACAACAAAAGGAAATAAAAGGCATCAGAATTAGCAAAGAAGAAGTCAAACTTTCACTTTTCGCAGACGACATGATACTCTACATAGAGAACCCAACAGACTCCATGAGAAGCCTACTGGAACTGATTCATGAATTCAGCAAAGTTGCAGGGTACAGAATCAATGTACAGAAATTGGTTGCATTGTTATACACCAAAAAAGAAGCAACAGTAAGAGAAATCAAGAAACTGATCCCATTCACAATTGCACACACAAAATATAACCCATAAAATCTCTAGGAGCAAACCTAACCAAAGATATAAGAAATCTGTATGATAAAAACTGTAGAAAACTTATGAAGGAAATTGAAGAGGACACAAAGAAATGGGAATACATTCCATGCTCATGGATAGGAAGAATAAATATTGTTAAAATGTCTTTACTACCTAAAGCAATCTACACATTCAGTGCAATCCCAATCAAAAATTGCACCAGCATACTTCTCAAAACGAGAACAAACTATCCTAAAATTTGTATGAAACCACAAAAGACCCCGAATAGCCAAAGTAATTTTGAAGAAGAAAACCAAAACAGGAGGCATCACCATCCCAGTCTTTAGCCACTACTACAAAGCTGTCATCATCAAGACAGTATGGTTTTGGCACAAAAACAGACACGTAGACCAATGGAATAGAATAAAGAACTCAGTATTGGACCCACAAGTGTATGGCCAACTAATCTTTGACAAAGCACGAAAGAGTATCCGATGGAAAAGAGACAGCCTCTTTAACAGATGGTGCTGGGAGAACTGGACAGCAACATGCAGAAGAATGAAACTAGATCATTTTCTCACAGCATACACAAAAATAAACTCATAATGGGTAAAGGACCTGAATGTGAGACAGGAAACCATCAAAACCCTAGAGGAGAAAGCAGGAAAAAACCTCCTTGACCTCCACCGCAGCAATTTCTTACTTGACACATCCCCAAAGGCAAGGGAATCAAGAGCAAAAATGAACTTTTGGGACCTCATCAAGATAAAAAGCTTCTGCGGGGCAAGGGAAAAAATCAAGAAAACTAATAGGCAACTGACAGAATGGGAAAAGATTGTTGCCAATGACATATCAGATAAAGGGTTAGTATCCAAAATCTATAAGGAAGTCACCAAACTCCACACCCAAAAAACAAATAATCCAGTGAAGAAATGGGTAGAAGACATGAACAGACACTTCTCCAAAGAGGACATCCAGATGGCCAACAGACACAGGAAACGATGCTCAGCGTCCCTCATCATCAGGGAAATACATATCAAAATCACACTGAGATACCACCTCACACCAGTGAGAGTGGCTACAATGAACAAATCAGAGACTCTAGATCCTGGTGAGGATGTGGAGACACGAGCACCCTCCTACACTGTTGGTGGGAAAATAAACGGGTGCAACCCCTCTGGAAAACGGTATGGAGGTTCCTCAAAAAATTAACAATAAAACTCCCCTATGACCCAGTGCCGGGAGCTGCACCGGCCTCTCTGGATGGCAGTCACAGCAAGGAAATGGCAGTGTTTGCACAGTTCCCGCCATGAGAAACAAAAACTGGTATCTCTTTCTGCTACTACTGGCTCATGTTGGAAATGAGGCTGCTGGTATTGACCAGGCCTCACATTATTCCATATCAGACCAATATTCCAAACACAGATACCTCATAAGGAAAAGCATATTCCTTTTACATACAAAAAGCATAATGCCTTTACAAAAGAGATTTTAGATGAAAGCTCTGTGGTTGATTGTACAAAGCCTCTTCTTATGGACCTTGCATATCAAAGACAATTGAGTCTGGCCCTGAGACAAAGAGCCTAATTTAGAGTTAAGGGCAAATATCCACACACACACACACACACACACACCCATTTGTTTCTGCTTGGAGCATTTTCTGGCCTTGTATATGCTGATTGCTCCCTGTGAAGGAACCTATTGAGGAACTTCTTCTTTTGTGATTATGAGAGCAAAGGTGAAAGACCTATTTTTCTTGATACTTCCACCTTAGAGAAACAAGCTATTGACCCCTGCCCACAAAGAAGTAACTTCACCCTTTTTATGCTAAAAACTTTGTCTGGTATGTTAAAGATACCTTCCTTCCTCTTAGGATAAGTGTATAAATCCCCTACCTCAATCACTTTTGTAAAAGTTATGCATGAGTCTTCTACAAATCTATGTTCCAGGAAATTCTTACATATCAAAGAAGTTATCAGAAACCATTGTCTAAGGCAAATGCCACTTCTGTGCCATCCCCCAAACACTTAATGATAAAATAAAGTTGAGCCCCAGTCAGAGCAGAGATGCCTGCCTGGTGATCAGAAAGAATCTCAGGGCTCTCTCACTCTCTCTCTCGCCGACACCGTCCATCCTTCAGGGACCCCTGGACCTGCCGGAGCCGGCCTCTGACAACCCAGCAATAGCACTGCTAGGAATGTACCCAAGGGATACAGGAGTGCTGATGCATAGGAGCACATGTACCCCAATGTTCATAGCAGCACTCTCAACAATAGCCAAAACATGGAAAGAGCCTAAGTGTCCATCAACAGGGGAATGGATCAAGAAGATGTGGTTTATCTATACGATGGAATACTACATGGCAATGAGAAAGAATGAAATCTGGCCATTTGTAGCAACATGGATGGACCTTGAGGGTGTCATGTTGAGCGAAATAAGTCAGGCAGAGAAGGACAGATGCCATATGGTTGCACATATATGTCGATTAGGAGGAACTTAATGGAGGACCATGGGGGAGAAGAAGGGGAAAATAGTTGGGGAGAGGGAGGGAGGCAAACCATGAGAGACTTTTAAAAGCTGAGAACAAACTGAGGGCTGATGGGGGTGGGGGAGAGGGGAAGGAGGGTGATGGGCATGGAGGAGGGCACTTGTGGGGATGAGCACTGGGTTTTATATGGAAACCAACTTCACAATAAACTATAAAAAAAAAAAGAACATTGAATGATCAAGGACATAAAGAAAAAAATGTATAGCCAAAAAAAGATGAATTTATCGATAATTCAAAGTAAACTTTGACTATTAATACTAATAACTTTTATATGGTTTTTATTTATTTTGAGAGAGGAAGAGAGGAAGCCAGGGAGAGACAGAAAGAGGGAAAGAGAGAATCCCAAGCAGGCTCTGTGCTTACAGCAAAGAGCCCAACATAGGGTTCGAACTCACAAATCACAATATCATGACCTGAGCCGAAATGAAGAGTCAGATGCTTAACCGATTGAGGCACCCCAATACTAACAATTACCATGATATTGAAGCTTAAAACCAGATACATGTGAAATACAAAACCTTGAAGATGGAGAGGAGGGGATTGGAGTTAAATATTCTACAGTTCAGGATGAGGGTTGAGGTGCTGATCATCTTCAAATGATCATACACATATTTGCAAAATATGTGTGCTAAATTTAAGGGATAATCACTAACATAGTAGAAATGAACTATATTATTTCCAAATCAGTGATGAATAAAAAGAGAATAAAGATCAAATATCTAACAAAAGACAGAATGAAGGGAGGCAAATAAAAATCATGGCAAATAGAGTTCACAAAATAATAATGTAGTCCTTAATTAATATATTAGTCAACACAGGTAAATCTTGAAAACATAATGGTAAATGAAAAAAGGAAATGATAGACTCATATGCAAAATCTTATAATATTGATGTACATTTTAAAAGGACACAAAACAATATGATACTTAACACACACACATTCTAGAAGGATGTGTACTAAATTTACTGTGGTCCTTGGTTATCTGGAGGAGAGGGGCTCACAAGAGAGAATGGATGTGGAACCAGTCCTTTCCCATAATGTACTAATGACCAAGTACCACATTTTATTTGAGACTAGAAAATGGCTCCTTATGTGAGAACATATAGTATCCTTGAAAGTCTATTTCATGCAAACATGAATAAAAATTGCATATATTGAAAAGAAAGTGCGAGAGACTCAGTGCTTTCAGTGAGTTTTTGGCTTAAATGCATAGAAAAGTGCATGAGTCTTTCTTCAGATAATGGTAAGAATCTCAGTATAAGCCTTAGCCACCAGAGGACAGAAAGGACAGGTGGCACCAGGAATGTCCGTAAGACTAGGAAACCAAGAAGCAGAGGAGTTTAAACCAGACTTCTGGATCAGAACAAGACATTTCTTATAGTTGCTCTTGCTGTAATGTTTCACCAGCAATTTAAACAGAGGGGCTTGGTACCAAATACCTGCCAAATAGGTATAAATACCCATAACCTAATGTATATAATGGTTTCACAGACTCAAGTTTACCTTGTCTAAGTAATGTCAGTGCAAGGGGGCAGAGTGCTCCAAGATCTTTGGAATTTTGGGTTGCTGTCACTTTTATTTAAAGCTACCAAGGTTATTAGGCAATTAAACTCATTTTGGCCCACAGCACAATTTAGCCCTTGAGTGTGAAGTTAAGGCCAGTGAGAGAGGCTGGGCTGGCTGCCCCTGCTGCCTCAGAGGGGTTCCAGGTCTGCTCATCCATCAAGGCTGACAGTAGGCAGGGGGCAGCAGAGAGCAGGAAAAGAAAGCACCTGAACACCTACCCACTTGGTTTGTGGACTCTGCCAGCCCAGTGGTCACTTGTTTGGCAGTAAGCTATGAGCTAGTGCAAGAATTTTAGTTGGGATCCTGACACATTAAGAAGGAAGGCATTGAATCCTGTGGGGTACAGTTCAGAGAAGCTCAATACTAGGAATTAGACTGCACACATCACCCGAAGTGTGAGCATCAGAGTGCTGCATAGGAAACCCAGGCAAGGGCCAAGGGAGCCAGAATAAGAGTAGGCCTTGGGAACAGATGGGACTGAGCCAGTCCAGAGGGGCCACCTCCACCCCCTCAACCACATCAAGAAGACAGGGGCAGTTCAATTTGATCAAAAGAGAGGGCACCATAATCTTAATACAATCACATGACGAGATTGTTGTGCTCCTCACTCTCCTCTGTGGTTCAACACTGGAGGAGTAAGGGCAGAGAAGAGAGAGAGAATGGTGAGAGAGAACACACCAAGTCCCCCATCTTAAGACCCCCAGCTTGGGTAGATGCCCAAGTCTACCCAGCACTAGGGGGATGAGAAGAGCTTGAAGAGAATATGCAGGACGGGTGATGTAATTTATGGGCCCGATACAAAGTGAAAACACTGGGCCCCTTGTTCAAAAGTATTAGGGATTTCAAGAGAGTGACAGGAGAAGGGCCCTGAATGATGCAGGGGTCACATGCCTGTGAAGCTGACCCTGAGAGCCTATGAGAATAAAATTTGAATAGAGCTAACTTACAATGGAATCCAGAATGAGACTATTTGAAGAAGCAAGTAATGCTGAAAAGTCATCAAATCTGGAAGAGATGCCCTTGAGGCAGTGTATCAGTGGGAGAGGATGTTCAACAGAACACAGTTGGTAAAGATCATACTCATGTATGATCCCAAGTTGAAACTGCTCATTAATCCTGTTACCATCTAAATATTTTATGCATTGGAGCATAGCCTTCTTACAGGAAACATTACAGTTTGTCAGGAAGAAAGAGCCCAATACATACAATTTTTATAGGGAGGGAGACAGCTGACAAATGTGGGGTTTTCCATAATTCTCTCTTAAGAAATCCATACTATCTTCATTTTAGACATGAATTGGAAGCTATGAGCACTTCAGAGATTTGCTCAAGATCACAGAGCTAGTAAGAGGTAAAGGCCAAATCCCAATTCAGGCCGTCAACTCAAATCCTTGTTCATTTCACCTCATCATGCTGCTCTGGGTCTCCACCTTGTATCCTGTGTACTTTGTAGAGCACAGCTACCTGCAGGTTAACTACGGAGCAAACTGTCCTGTTCTCATTCCATAGTGTGACACATTCAGACTCAACACTTTGGTTGTCTTCATGAAATCCCACCAAGATATTACTCTCCCCATGCATCCCCTCAGCCAATCCCCACAACATGCAGGTATTTGTGGATAGATCAGGCTCAGTAGACTCATCTCAACTACTGTAGTCAGGATTCCAGGAGTCAGACGAGGGAGAACAAGTAGGCCGTAACTCCTTAGAGAAGGCCAGTTTTGCTAGACTTATTTCTGGCTTCATGTACCAAAAACTAAAAACCTTTTATAAATTCAAGTCCTTAGGTAAATGTAATGAATGCATGTGTCTAGCTTAATGCAGATCTAAAGTGAAGTTTTAATAGATACAATTAGGTTATTTGATTTTCTTTCTTCAAGTATGCAACAAAGAGTGTTTTTCATTCAGAAGAGGAGGAAATCAAAGAGACGGAACTCCCAGGATTTTGCTCTTCATTCTGCTGAGACAGTATCCTTCTCTACTCCCAGATCACAATGTTGTACAAAGCAGGTAAAATCCCCCTGGAATTCCATGAAATTGCCTTTACGAAGAGACCCAATTTAGTAGTTATGTAGAAAGGTAATGTAGTTTGATGAGGATGGAGGCAGTCTTCTAAGTGTCTCTGATTTGGGCTTAGTTCTACTGTAGCCCTTACTAGCTGTGTGATCTTGAGCAAGCGTCACTTAAACTTTAAGCTTCAGTTATTTCATCTGTAAAATAGGTATAAAATATATAGTCCACAGGGCTGTTGTTAAGATTAAGATAGAATCCCTTTTCTAGCCATATCATGGACTGTTTAAAGAACTCACTATACAAAATATCTAGAAATTCTGGATAAAATAGGAAAACATCTGTTAAAATTCAAAGTGAGAAAAAGACTAGAATGCTAAATTGAGTGGATCCTGGCTATCCAAGGGGGTGCTGTACCCCATTACCAAGAAGCTCCCATGTGCCACATCTACAGAAAACAGGAGACAGAGGTGAGGCAGTGAGGTGAGATGTGGGATCAGGAGCTCTAGGCTGGTACCCTGGAATGCTTGGGACTGAATCAAAGGTAGAGTAAATAAAATTTACCTTCAAGCAAGGAGAGGGAACAAAGGAAATGGCTAGTGTCTGCCTGGACTCTTCACATGAATCTTTCTTTCACATCGTCCAGGGGTCTGTTCAAACATCACTTCCTTGGGGCGCCTGGGTGGCTCAGTCGGTTAAGCATCCAGCTTCGGGTCAGGTCATGATCTCACGGTTCATGGGTTCAAGCCCTGCCTTTGGCTCTCTGCTGACAGCTAGCTCAGAGCCTGGAGTCTGCTTCAGATTCTGTGTCTCCCTCTCTCTCTGACCCTCCCTTGCTCACACTGTCTCTCTCTCTCAGAAATAAATAAAAAACATTAAAAGACATTTTTTAAAAACCCATCACATCCTCTGCTGTTCTTCAGTCTTTACCTCACTTCCTTCTTTTGTATTTATCACTTCCTGTCATTTTGTTTTCTGTGAGCACAGGGATTTTTTTTTTCTGAGACGAAAGACTTGCACCAGAACATAGTGGGTTCATAATAAAGATTTGTTGGATAAATCCATGAACATTTAGGTTATGAAGCGAAATCTAGTATTCACATCTAGTTACTAAATCAATAAGGTAGAAACTGCTTTAGGACATGAATTTGAATACCTAATAATCAAATGTAATGGATAGAATACAAGCATTCTAAGTTCAATGTCTACCTTAATATAGAAAATACAAGTCTTAACAAAATGAGGGTTTTTAAAAAAACTTTTTAAATATTTATTTTTGAGATAGAGAGAGAGCCTGAGTGGGAGATGGGCAGAGAGAGAAGGAGACACAGAATCTGAAGCATGCTCCAAGCTCTGAGCTGTCAGCACAGAGCCCGATGCAGGGGCTCGAACTCACAAGCCGTGAGATCATGACCTGAGCCAAAGTCGAACACTCAACCAACTGAGCCACCTAGGCACCCCCAAAATAAGTTTTAAAATCTCACAAATAGGGGCACCTGGGTGAGACAGTTGAGCATCTGACTCTTGGTTTCGGCTCAGGTCACGATCTCATGTTCGTGGGATTGAACCCTGGATTGGCCTCTGTGCTGATCACATGGAGCCTCCTTGGGATTTTCTCTCTCCCTCTCTTCCAGCCCCTCTCCCATTCACACTCTCTCCCAAAATAAATAAAGTTAAAAAAAAATAAAAAATAAAGTAAAAGACAACCCTCAAATGTGGCAGAGGGATTCACTGAGACAGCTTGAATCCATACCCCTGTTATTTCTGTGACTAATAACTGACAATTGACATTTTATTTTATTTATTTATTTTTTAAATTTTTCAATGTTTTATTTATTTCTAGGAGAGAGAGAGAGAGCGTGAGCAGGGGAGGGTCAGAGAGAGACGGAGTCACAGACTGAAACAGGCTCCAGGCTCTGAACTGGCAGTCAGCACAGAGCCCGACGCGGGGCTCAAACCCACGAACCGCGAGATCATGACCTAAGCGAAAGTCGGACGCTTAACCGACTAAGCCACCCAGGCGCCCCGACAATTGACATTTTAAAAGGCCAGAAGGATACATGTGAGGGAGAAGGTCAGGAAAACTCCCATTTGATCAGTCCCAGAGCTCTGGCTTCAAACCCTTCTCCTTTTTTTTTTTTTTTAAGAGAACTGATATTCTAGAAGATACTAATCCAATCCTACAGGCTAGAAGAGCCAACTGACTCCATGCAAGAAGCATGTGACTGAAAACATCTGTTTTGATCTTGCACATATTTAATTATTTATTTTCTAATTTTAAAATATCTACCTCATTTCTCCAAAACCTTTGAAGAAGAATTGGTGCATATTCTCATCTCAGCTGCATAGAGCTTTCCACCCACTTCTGCTTCACTCATTGATTTCTGTACAGTAAAGGGAGTGGGTGGTTTTTGGCAAAGTCTACTCTTACCAATTACTTACCCCCAACCTCACAATGCCTGTGCCCACATACACCTGCTTTCTGTCATCTGGGAGTTACTGGGTTGGGGTTGTTATATTTTGAGAAAGTTGAATACCTGTGGGCTGACTCCCAGGTGGTGAGGTAGAAAGGTACCTAGGACTGTGATTTTAAGAGCCTCAGTTCTCCGCAGCAACGTCATCTTCACCTAGAACTTATGAGAAACCTTGGGCCACATCCCAGACCACACCCCAGACCCAGCCATTTGGTTTGTAATAAGCTTCAAGGTGATTTCTGATATTCACTCAAGTTTGAGAGCCACTGAACTAGAAGAACCAGCCTTTGAGCAGAATGAAGGGATTTCATGTTCTTTTGAAGCAGAAGCCCTGTCACATGATGTGTTTGATATACACCCTCCCTGCTGCACTAGGGCTGGGAACCTCTAATTGACTCTAAACCCAGAGAAAAAGCCAACAGGCTTCTAAAGAGTTGCCAACAACCACTGAGTGGGCTAATAGGATGATATTTATTTGCCACTTAACGAAGAGTCACCCTGATCAAACCTAGACAGTCTCTTCTGAGTCCTGTTTTCAACTAGCCTGCCAAGCCTACTTTTAGCAAGAATTTTGCAAAGTTAGTTCATGAAGTGTCCCTCCATTTTTGGCATTGGATCAAATTTCTCATCCCCACTCTGGATGTTTAAATCCTTGGCCTGCCTTTAGCAAGAATTTTGTCAGACCACTTTAGCAAGAATCCCCTTACTCTTGTTGTCTCCTCATAGTTATTTTCAACCTCCTGCTCCCTCTCACTCTGCAAGTTGGCTATAAATTCCCAGATGTTTTTGCTGTATTTGGAGCTGAGCTCAGTTCTATGGTAGCCTCTTTCCCTTACTGTAATAATATGTAATAAAATCTGTCTTTAACTAGTGTCCTGTTTCTCTGTGATACAACTTAGCCAGTGGTAAATAAAAACTCTATCTTAGGAGACATATGTTGTCCATCATCTGATATTGTAGGCCAGGCTAGAAAGTGAGTTTTAAATGAGATGAGGACAGAAACTGAACTTCAGTGAGTCTTATTCCTCATAGCCCTAGCATATAATGAGCCAAGCCCTTTCTGTATCCATTTTTAAAAATACCAGTTGCAATCAGAAGATAATTAAAATTGGTGTAAAGTGTACTGAGAACTCTGAAGATCTTATAAGGAAAAAAGTACTTTCATTACAAGTAGGACTAAGTAATCAATGGCCTGATAATTTCTCAACCCAGTGCCTCATGTTCTGCTCTAGGCAGTATCTAGTTTTTACCACCATTATCAAATGCCTGAATTTTGTTTCCCTGATAATTTCCATAATGATTCTCTCTGAGCACCAAATCCTACTTTGAAATATATTCATGTGACCTACTTATTTCTCAGAGACTCTGATTACATAGCCTGCAAAAAAGGAAAACAACTAGAGTTCCTTAAATGATAAAAATTTAATTTGGACAATACAAGAAGAAGAAATGGGGGAAAAGTCTTCATAAGGATCCCAAAGGAGGCTCATCAGCTCAAAGGCAAATGACATTTGACTTTCTGGAAAAGGAACTGTGCTGCACTGGATGGTAATTCAATTTCTGTACTTCATGTCCTCTCATTTTCCCTCTTGTAATAGTTACATAAATTTTAGAGAACAAAAGGGAAAGTGAGTTCCCCCTTTCTAAATAAAAGATAAATGCCAGTTTGCTTTGGAATTAATTTTAAAGTACGGAGTGCATTTTAGGTACTTCACATTTGCATCAGATATTTCATTAGAATTTATTTTTAAATCAGGTGAAATCATAATGTTTTCCTTTTCTGAAGGTTAGGGGAGAATTAGCACCTTCTCTGGTGAGCTGTCTAGAAAGTATTGCTGATAGATTGGTTTCAAGCTGACATTCCTGTGAATAACCCAGAACTACAGAAGAAAGCTACACTTCAGATATGCTGTAGTAGATGTTTCTGGTTAAGGGGGAGTGAGCTAGCCAAGTACAGAGAGGGACTGCTGGGGAGTGTGCTGATGGCTTAATAGCCAGAAACCATGTGCTGATTAGAAGAAGTGATTGTTCAAGGCCTGCCTGGCCATGGACCCACAGACACAAACACAGGATACTCTCCTCAACCCACATACTTCTCAGAGTGGCTGGCTGACCCTGTCATCTGCCTCCATCACCCAAAGGCCCTTGATGGCACTTCACCTTGTAACACTATCACCCGGCACAGTGCCTGGCACTCAATAGATGGGCAGCATTTGATTTGTAACTCACTGCTTAATAAGCTTTCAGGCCTGACCTCAAGTTGCCCCAAGCTCCAGACATCTCCAGGTTCTTCTGCTCTGGAAATATTTCTATTCTCGGTCTCATTTTCTCTGCCAGGGAGCAAGGAGTGATAAATTAATTCCAGCTAGCTAATTCTAGCTACCTAATTTGTTACCTTTTTCAGCTACCAAAAGGTCTTCATTCAGTTCAAGCCTCCAAGCACATTTTCACGTCAGTCAGAGAAATATTTTGGGTCTGGAGGGTCTGTTGAAGCCCCTCAGAAGTCACCCCAGAAGTAGTGCTCCTGGGGAATAACAGCTGTAGAAGGTTCTCCTTGGTAGAGAGGAACCAACTACTCCTGATGCAAATGCAGAATACTGCCCAGAGGGAAAAAAGTGTTTACAGTAGTCCAAGTTCTAAAAATAACAACTATTTGAGCATGCAAAACCTGTCTCAGTATATCTGCAGTAAAGTATGGAAAGAACTCATTGAGAGGTCCTCTGCTTTGCTGTTTCCCTCATTTACAAAACAGACATCTCTTAACTCTGCATTTCAATACTTTGTGGGTTCAGAATCTAGAGCAGTGGATAGGGGAGGCAACTACAAAAAGGTTAGAAAATGCACTAGATATAAAATTATCCCAGCGTGTCTAATGTGGCAGGATGTTTGGTAAACTAGGGCAGAATACTATCTCCTTCCTTTTGTGTTTATGTGTGTAGCTTAATATCCAGAAGCTGTCTTAGCAAACGGAATCAAGAGTGTAAGACATGGGGCAAATTCTATTTGTGTTGCAACTAAAGGCATGTTGTGATGTCATTAAATGACATGCTAATGGCAAAGCACACACCCAGAAATTCAAATTCCTGCTCTCTTGAGGAGCAGAGGTGTTTTTCTTTTAAATATTTTTTTAATTGACTATACTTTTCATCCTCATGAATCATTTATTTTATAACTAGAAGTTATACCTTTTAATCCCCCTTCAGCTGTTTGGCCTATGGGGACCCCATCTTTAACCCCTTCTTCTCTGGCAACCCGCAGTTTGTTCTCTGTATTTATGTCTGTTTATGGATTTTTTGTTTATTTGTTTGTTTTTTAGATTTCACTTATATGTGATTCACTATGTATCTTTGACTTATTTCATTTAAGCATAATGTCCTTGAGGTACCTCCATCCTATTGTGAATGGCAAGATTTCATTCTTTATATGACTAAGTAATATTCCACTGTGTGTGTGCGTATACACACATACATATATATATATATACATACATACACCTCATCTTCTTTATCTCTTCAGCTATCAGTGAGCACTTGAATTGCTTCCATATCTTGGCTATTGTAAAGAATGCTACAATACACATAAGGGTGCATATATCTTTTTGGATTAATGGAGCAGAGCTTTTTTATGATGGTATAGTTGATAGAAGCAGGCATATTTTACACCTTTTTAATTAAGAGGTATTGGTACAAATTCACCCAAATGAATTAACATTTTCATCTGGTGATAACAAAGTCATTGTAAATTTAATCCAAATTTGCTAACAACAGGCTACCATCACATTTTCCCACTAATAAGCAATGAGAATTACCATATTTTTCCTTTTTAATGGCAATGTGTATTTGAACTAGATTTGCCATTTTATGTGGCATTGCTGGGCTAACAAATGCAATTCAACAGTGAAAAATGAACTTAACACAGAAAGAAAGGGGTGAGAGATGTGGTTTATCAAGATATTCTATTTTCCTTTTCCCCTAGAAAAAGCTAAGAAAAGTACTCACAGGGAACAAATTTTAGTAGTGACCTTGCTAGAGATCATTATAGACATAAATTTCTCATAAGACAATAGAGCTGTTACTTTCTGTGGAATGTCTCATGTCTCTATCAGGAAATCATAATTATTAGCAAATATAAATATCCTATATATATTATGAATTGAAGATGATTTGTTAGTATGGGAAAGACTATGACTTTGCAGGAAAATTAAACATTCAGCTCAAGTAAAAGATAAAAAACAAAAGGAGGTGAGGCAAGATGGCGGAGCAGCATGGAAGTTCTCTGTTTGTCTCATCCTTGAAATGCAGCTAGATCAGCACCAAACTATTGTACACACCCAAGAACTTGACCTGTGGATTAACATGACAGTCTGCATAACTTGAGCCACAGAACTCAGCAGGTATGTGGTGCAGAGAAGTGAACTAGGAAAGAGAAAAGCCAAAGCAGATAGGGAGCTGTCTTTGTGGAGCGAGGACAGAGAAAAGGAGGAAGAGTGCAGTGCACCAGGAGCGTGCAGGAAAGACACTCCCCTGAAAGTAGCTGGAGTGAAATAAAAAGAGTGAAAGCATTCACAGGGGACTAAACAAGAAATCTGTTTCCCAAATCCACTGACAGAAAGAAAGGAGAGGGTTTCAATACCACCAGGATTCTATAAACAGTGGTGCACAGAGTCGGAAGTTCTGGAGCTCAGTGCCTTCCTCTGGTGAGGGAAAAGGGTGAATCCTCAGGAGCAGGCAGCAGGGTTTGAGGGGTCCATGTGCCACATGGGGAGAAGCAATTTCCCTTGGAGAGCATTTGGTAGAGGCCATCTGGCCTCCCCACAGGCAAAGGTGCAAGAGGACCTCAGAGAGCAGCCATATTTGCTGGTATTGAGAGAAAGATGCCGGAGTACGGTGAAAACGGCACCAGCTGTGTGTTGTGATTTGCTGTAATTTCTGAACCTCTGCCACCACATGATCGCATGAACATTTTCTGGGGCAAGCCAACACCCAGCCACTTCTCAGTGAGACCCTTCCCTTCCCTAGGGAGTTGGTGTGGGTCCAAGGCACAGGGTTCTCTGAAGTGAAGGGTTTTGAAACACAGCCCCATCTGAGATAAAACTCTGGAGAGAGGTGCCACTGGAAGGCTGACAGCTTGGACATGGACAGGGTAGAGGCAGGAACTGGACAGAAGCCTGAGACAAAGGAGGGATGGTTGATCATGGGTAGTGAGAGCACAAAGTTCCTGTGCCAGATATTAGGAAGCTGGGTGAAGCCATTTCCACCTCTCCTGCAACGTACATACACGGACACACTCATGTGTGCCACACCGATCCACCACAGTAAGCTAAGAAGTACCGCCTAGTGGAGAATGGAGACATTACATCAAGCCCCACCCAAGTGTGCCTTCCAAGCACCTCCCCTAGAAGACCAGTACAAGTCTTTCCACCTGCTTAGTGAATGGACCATAGAGTGCTTCATAGTTTGAATTTTAGGAGAAACTGGATATAACTTCATTCAGGTTTCATTTTGTTTGCTGGTTCATCTATTCATTTTTTTTTTTTTTGCTTCTGTCTTTGTTTAAATTGTGTTTTCTTTTCCCCCTCCTTTCTTTTCTTTTTATTGCATATAGAAAGAGAAAAATTTATATTTATTTCCTTTTTGTTTTTAAAACTTCTTTACTTTTTGTGAATTTTTTTTTCTATTTCACTTTATTTCATTTAATCTATTTTATTATATACATTTTTCTTAACTTTTAATTTTTAGTATCTTTTTTCTTTTCTCTCTTTTCTTTCTCTTTTTTTCTCTATTCTATCAATCTCCTTTTGATAAGCAGACCAAAACACACTTAGGATCTAGCTACCTTTATTTGATTTTTTGTGTTTTTACTTTTTTAATTTTAATTTTTAAAAAAAATTTCATCCTCCAAAATGACAAGACTAAGGAATTCACCCCAAAAGAAAGAACAGGAAGAAATGACAGTCAGGGTCTTAATCAACACAGATATAAGCAAGAGGTCTCAAATAGAATTTAGAACCACAATAATAAGAATAGTAGCTGGGTTGAGAAAAAGCATAGAATCCATTTCTATGGACATAAAAGAAGTAAAATCTAGTCAGGATGATCTTAAAAATGCAATAATTGAGATTCAATCTCAAATGGATGCCACAGCAGCAAGAATGGACAAAGCAGAGAGACACATCAGCAATATAGACAACAAAATTATGGAGAATAATGAAGCAGAAAAAGGGAGGGAAACTAAAGGCAAAAGAGCATGACAAGACTTTGAGAACTTTGTGACTTATTAAAAAGGAATAACACCTGAATCATAGGGGTCCCAGAAGATGAAGAGAGAGAAAAAAGTGCAGAAGATTTATGTGAGCAACTTATAGTGAAAACTTTCCTAATCTGGGGAAGAACACAGATATCAAAATCCAAAAAGCATAGAGAACTCCCATTCGATTCAACAAAACAGAATATCACCAAGGCATATTATAGTCAAATTCATAAAATACACAGACAAGGAGAGAATTAAGAAAGCAGCAAGGAAAAAAAAAATTCTTATAAGAGAAGACAGATCAGGTATGCAACAGAGCTATCCACAGAAACTCGGCAGGCCAGAAGGGAGTGGCAGGATATATTCAATGTCTTGAATCAGAAAAATATGAAGCCAAGAATTCTTTATCCAGCAAAGCTGTCATTCAAAATAAAAGTAGAGATAAAGTGTTTCCCAGACAAACAAAAACTGAAGGAGTTCACAACTGTTAAACCTGCCCTGCAAGAAATTTTAAGGGGAACTCTTTCAGTGGAGAAAAGATGAAACAAAACAAAAAAGACTGAAAGCAACAAAGACTAGAAAGGACCAGAGAACATCCCCAGAAACTCCAACTCTACAGGCAACACAGTGACACAAAATTCATATCTTTCAGTACTCACTCTAAATGTCAATGGACTCAATGCTCCAATCAAAAGACATATGGTATCAGAATGGATAAGAAAATAAGACCCACTATATTCCACTTACAAAAGAGCCATTTTAGATATAAAGACACCTACAGACTGAAAGTAAGAGGATGGAGAACTGTCTACCATGCTAATCACTGCCAAAAAGAAGCTGGTGTAGCCATACTTTTTTCAGACAAACTAGATTTTAAGACAAAGACTGTAACAAAAGATGAAGAAGGGCATTATATCATAATTAAGGGGTCCATCCACCAAGAAGATCTAACAGTTGTAAATATTTATGCCCCCAATGTGAAAGAATATATATAATAAATTAATAATTAATACATAAATGAGTTAATCACAAACATAAAGAAGCTCATTGATAACAGTACCATAAGAGTAGGGGACTTCAACACCCCACTTACAGCAGTGGACAGATCATTAAAACAGAAAATCAGCATGGAAACAATGGCTTTGAATGACACACTGGACCAGATGGACTTACCACATATATTCAGAACATTTCATTGTAAAGCAGAGGAATATACTTTCTTCTCAAGTGCACATAGAACATGCTTCAGAATAGGTCACAGACTGGGACACAAATCAGCCCTTAAAAGTACAAAAAGATCAAGATCATATCTTGCATATATTCAGACCACAATGCTATAAAACTCAAAATCAACTACAAGACAAAAATTGGGAAGACCATGAATACTTGAAGGTTAAAGAACACCCTACTAAAGAATCAATGAGTTAACCAAGAAATTAAAGAGGAAATTAAAAAGTACATGGAAGTCAATGAAAAAGAAAACACAAGAGCCCCAAATCTCTAGGATGCAACAAAGGCAGTCATAAGAGGGAAATATATACCAATCCAGGCCTTCTTAAAGAAGGAATAAAGGTCTCAAATACACAACCTAATCTGACACCTTAAAGAGCTGGAAAAAGAACAGCAAAGAAAGCCTAAAACCAGCAGAAGATGGGAAATAATAAAGATTAGAACAGAAATCAAAGATACAGAATGGAAAACAAACAAACAAACAAATAAATAAATAAATAAATAAATAAAAACAAAAACAAAAATAATAGAACAGATCAATGAAACCAGGAGATGGTTCTTTGAAAGAATTAACAAAATTGATAAACCCTTAGCCAGACTGATCAAAAAGAAAAAGGAAAAGACTCAAATAAATAGAATCAAGAATAAGAGAGGAGAGATCACAACCAACACTGCAGAAATACAAACAATAGTAAAAGAATATTATGAGCAATTAAATGCCAATAAATTGGGCAATCTGGAAGAAATGGACAAATTCCTAGAAACATACAAACTACCAAAATTGAAACAGGAAGAAATAGAAAATTTAGACAGACCCCATTACCAATAAAGAAATTGAATCAATAATCAAAAATCTCCCAACAAGTAAGAGTCTTGGACTGGATGGCTTTCCAGGGGAATTCTACCAAACATTTAAAGAAGAGTTAACACCTGTTCTTTTGAAGCCATTCCAAAAGTAAAAATGGAAGGAAAACTTCTAAACACATTCTACAAGGCCAGCATTACCTTGATTCCAAAGCCAACAACCCCACTAAAAGGAGAACTATAGACCAATTTCCCTGATGAACCTGGATGCAAAAATTCTCAACAAGATAGTAGCAAACCAGTTCTAATAATACATTAAAAGAATTATTCACCACAATCAAGTGGTATTTATTCCTGGGATGCAGGGCTAGTTCAATATCTGTAAATCAATCAATCTGATACATCACATTACTAAAAGAAAGAATAAGAACCACATGATCAATAGATTTAGAGAAAGCATTTGATAAAATACAGCATTGTTTCTTGATTTTAAAAAAACTCTCAAGAGAGTACGGATTGAAGGATCATACCTCAAGATCATAAAAGTTATATATGAAAGTTCCACTGCTAATATCATCCTCAATGGGGAAAAATTGAGAACTTTCCCCCCAAGGTCAGGAACACGACATGATTATCCACTCTCACCAGTTACTCAACATTGTGTTGGAAGTGCGAGCCTCAGCAATCAGACAACACAAAAAAATAAAAGGCATCCAAATCAGCAAGGAGGAAGTCAGACCTTCACTCTTCACAGATGACATGATATTCTATGTGGAAAATCTAAAATATTCCACAAAAAAACTGCTAGAATTGATTCATTAACTCATCAAAGATGTAGGGTATAAAATCAATGTACATAAATCGGTTGCATTTCTATAACCCAGTAATGAAGCAGCAGAAAGATAAATCAAGGAATTGATCCCATTTACAATTGCACCAAAAGTCACAAAATACTTAGGAATAAACCTAACCAATGAGGTGAAAGAGTTATATACTGAAAATTATAGAAAGCTTATGAAAGAATTTGATGAAGACACCAAAAAAAAAACAAAAAAAAAAACCCACAAAACAAAAAACCTGAAAAGCATTCCATGCTCATGGATTAGAAGAATAAATATTGTTAACATGTAGCTACTACCCAAAGCAATCTACATAGTCCATGCAATCCCTATCAAAATAACACCATCATTCTTCACATAACTAAAGCAAACATCCTAAAATTTGTATGGAACCAGAAAAGACCATGAATAACAAAAGCAATCCTGAAAAAGAAAACCAAAGCTGGAGGCATCACAATTCCAGACTTCAAACTGTGTTACAAAGCTGTAATCATCAAGACAGGATGGTACTGACACAAACACAGACACATAGAGCAGTGAAAAAGAATAAAGGATGCAGAAATGGAACCACAAACATATGGCCAACTAATTTTTGACAAAGCAGGAAATAATATCCAATGGAAGAAAAGAGTCTATTCAGCAAATGGTGTTGGGAAACCTGGACAGTGACATGCAGAAGAATGAACCTGGATCGCTTTCTTATACCACACACAAAAGTAAATTCAAAATGGTTGAAAGACCTAAACATAAGACAGAAAGCCATCAAAATCCTAGAGGAGAAAAAGGCAACAACCTTTTTGACCCTGTCCACAGCAACTTCTTAATTCACATGTCTCCAGAGGTAAGGGAAACAAAAGCAAAAACGAACATTGGAACCTCATCAATATAAAAATTTGCACAGCAAAGGAAACAATCAACAAAACTAAAAGGCAACTGATGGAATGGGAGAAGATATTTGCAAATGACATATCCAGTATCCAAAATCTATAAAGAACTTATCAAACTCAACAGCCAAAAAACAAATAATCCAGTGAAGAAATGGGCTAAAGACATGAATAGACAATTTTTCAAAAAAGACATCCAGATGGCTAACAGACACGTGAAAAGATACTCAACATCACTCATCACCCGGGAAATACAAATCAAAACCACACTGAGATATCACCTCACACATGTCAGAATGGCTTACATTAACAACTCAGGCAACAACAGATGTTGGCAAGGATGTGGAGAAAGAGGATCTCTTTTGCACTGCTGGTGGGAATGCAAGCCAATGCAGCCACTGTGGAAAACAGTATGGAGGTTCCTCACAAAATAAAAAATAAATTACCCTACAAACCACCAATTGTACTACTAGGTATTTATCCAACGAATACCAGAGTGCTGTTTTGAAGGGGCACATGCACACCAATGTTTATAGCAGGACTATCAAAAATAGCCAAAGTATGGAATGAGCCAAAATATCCATCGACTGATGAATGGATAAAGATGTTGTAGTATATATACAATGAAATATTAATCAACAATGAAAAAGAATGAAATCTTGCCATTTGCAAGAATGTGGGTGGAACCGGAGTGTATTATGTGAAGTGAAATAAGTCAATATGAGAAAGACAAATATTGTATGACTTCACTCATATGTGGAATTTAAGATACAAAAATATGAACATAAAAAAAGGGAAGCAAAAATAACATAAAAACAGCGTGGGAGACAAACCGTAAGAGACTCATAAATACAGAGAACAAACTGAGGGTTGCTAGAGGGGGTTTGGGTGGGGGGGGATGGTCTAAATAAGGAGCATTAAGAAGGACACTTGTTGGGATGGGTACTGGGTGTTGCATGTAAGTGATGAATCACTAAATTCTCTTCTTAAAATCATTATTACACTATATGTTAACTAACCTGAATGTAAATTAAAAAAAAATTAGAATGTAAAGTTGAAAAACTAGAAAACTGAAAATAATAAAATACATGGAATCTAAAGCTGATTATTTTTAATATTTTTAAATTAAATTTCTAGCAACCTTAAAAAAAGTAGCAAAACACAAATATGAACTAAACAGAATTAGAGATGAGTTTGAGAACATAATGAACAAGGAGATGATGAAGAACTAATAAGCAGACTATTCTGTGGCTAAATTATCCATGTGCTGGGCAAGACGATAGGTTTATGCTAAAGGAGGAGTAAAAAAACAAGCTGATCTGTTATAGCAGTGGTCTGGCAGCCTGACATAAGCTTTCCTAGACTATCTCCAGGGAGCAGAATCTCTGAACATGGCAAAAAACAAGAAAACAAAAACAAACAAACAAAAAGAACATGTTATATTTCCATATTCCTCCCCAAGAACAGAAGCTACATAAAAGTTATTAACAACCTCTGACGTTGTACACTTTTTTAAAAAAATATTAATGTTTTTTATTTATTTCTGGGAGACAGAGAGAGAGAGAGACAACGTGAGCTGGGGAGGATCAGAGAGAGAGGAAGATACAGAATCCGAAGCAGGCTCCAGGCTCTGAGCTAGTTCTCAGCACAGAGCCCGATGCAGGGCTTGAACCCACGAACCGTGAGATCATGACCTGAGCCGAAGTCGGATACTCAACCAACTGAGTCATCCAGGTGCCCCTGATGTTGTACACTTCATAAAACACTTTTGAGTGAACCATATTGTATTTTTTTAATGTTTTATTTATTTCTAGGAGAGAGAGAGAGAGAGACAGCGTGAGCAGGGAAGGGTCAGAGAGAGAGGGAGTCACAACTGAAACAGGCTCCAGGCTCTGAGCTGGCAGTCAGCACAGAGGCCGACGCGGGGCTCAAATCCACGAACCGCGAGATCATGACCTAAGCAAAAGTCGGACGCTTAACCGACTAAGCCACCCAGGCGCTCCACATAATTGTATTTTTTTAATGAGGTAGGTACTATTATCATCTCATTTTACAGTCATGGAATTTCAGGATTCAAGAGAAGATAGAAACTTCCCCAGGACACTTGCCCAGTGAGGAATAAAGACTGGACTTAAGTCAAAGTCCGTATTCTTTGTTCTTTCAGATATACCACTTTCCTCCTGGACTTGCTTCATTGTTACATGGAGAACACTTTAAAAATCCCAATCACAAAGACTTTTTCATTAAAGAATAATAGCCCAAACTCAGGCACATTATTTTTACCTGGAGAGGGAGAAAAGCTGTTTCCACAGAGAAACTATTTTGATGGGTTTGCAGCAGCAAGCTGTTTAAAATGCGTAGGTCCTCAAAAAAATATGAACAAGCTGAGTGATAGATAAGAGGTGGTGAGAAAACAATCAGGCCCAGAATCTTTAAGGAAATTATTAAACAGAGCCATAGCAAAGATTTGGTGCTGAGTGTCAGGATTCAAAGTTTTTAGGGGATGATGGGAGGCTTAAGAAATTAAGAGGCATTTATTATGGTTATCACAAGGTACCTAAATTTCTAATTTTTGTGACCATCCCTTGGTCTTTAAAGGTAAAACAATGGCTTTTTGATGGTATTGAGCATTTGGAGCAAAGGAGAGCCTTATCACCCATGGCCTTAGGAAAACATTTAGCCAAGGGGAAGAGTAGTATTAACATTTCCACTGCAACTGTGAGCAAAGCATAGGAGGATGCATCACTGACAAGCTAGTGAAACAAGAAAGCTTTCAAAGACTAGATCAAAAAGAGTCTAAATGCTGTCAGGGCTGTGACCTTGAGAAGCATCAGTCACCAGTGGTCACAGCCAGCCTGTCCATTGAAGCCAAAGGGGAAGGTGATGTCTTTTTTTTGGTGTGTAAGGAGTTGTTGCAGAAGCCAATATAAGTGGCACTACAGGATTGGAATATTTCTGGAGTGTGTATTCCGTGTGTAAATTCATTTGACATAATGACATAAAACAAAGCAAATGAACAAAAGGCTTCACCAAGTGCCTATTAACTACAATTTGTGTGTGTGTGTGTGTGAGAGAGAGAGAGATTAAGAGAGAGAGCGAGAGAGAGACGGAGCTTATGTTTGAATTGAGGCGTTCCTTTGATAGAATTTTCTGGATGTTATATGAGAGAGAAAAATTGTGCTGGCTGTCAGAAACCTTTTTCAGCATAGCTCCAAGCGCTGAGCAAGTGGCAAAGTTCAGTGGATTCAAGCCATTCAGAAAGTGAATAGCTCTAAACTTCATAGGCCAGGGGGAAACCTTTATTTCAACTCAATGAATATAGGGAGAATAATGAACATGATGTAAGCTGTGGCCAAGATTGAGCAGTGAGCAGAATACTGAGAGGACAGGAATGAGGGTAAGTATCGCTATTTCCGAAAGAGGAGGCAACCAAAATATTTTTCACTTTTAATTTGGCCCCTCCCAGCGGTAGGTATGCTAGCTACCATTCAGTTACTTCCTCTCAATGGCCTAATGTGTCTGTATAAGTTACTTCAACTGTCCATAGCAAAACTTTGTTTCTTTGGAGAGTGGCAAGCAAGATTTCTCCTTAATTGAGCTTTCCCAGCTTTCCCTGGATTCTGCTTATCCACTTCCTTCTTAACCTTTCATCTCTATACTGGATACATTTCCACTTGGGTAAAATAGTTGATTCATTTTCCAGGCTAGTTTCTATTATGGAGGACACACTGTAAGAAGTTTCTACAATAGAGGACACACCCTCACATTGGGTGTTTAATTATGATCATGGATTCAATTTCTTCACATTTATTATTTTTTTTAATTTCAGGCAGATTTTTTTAAACCATAAGAAAAATAATGCCAAAAGCAAATATATAGGCTAATAATCAGAGTGGTTTAGTTAACATTTTCTGTAACACATAAACCCTAAAAATTGATTCAAGTAGAAAACTTTAACAGACCCATAACTAAGAAGGGAGTTGAACAAGTTATCAAAGAAAGCACAACGCAGGGTCCTGGACTGTGAGGTTTTCATACTACTTCCTTTCAAAATACAGATGATTCCTATTAAATTAAAACTTGGTATAGAAAAAAAAAACCTAGATGATTTCATAAAAGTAGGTAATCTCTATTTTAGTAGAAAGAAAGGTATAGGTGAATCTCATTTAATAAAATTCATAAGAAAATTCTAAATAAATCATTAGAAAATAAAATTAGAGGGGTGTCTGGATGGCTGAGTTGGTTAAGCGACCTACTTTGGCTTGGGTCATAATCTCACAGTTTGTGGGTTCGAGCCCCACATCAGGCTCTGTGCTAACAGCTCAGAGCCTGGAGCCTGCTTCAGATTCTGTGTCTCCCTCTCCCTCTGCCCCTCCCCTGCTCATTCTCTCTCTCTCTCTCTCTCTCTCTCTCTCCCTCTTTCTCTTTCAAAAATACATAAACAAACAAAAAAAAGAATCAAGATGCATGCTAGAGCTTTATTATCCGACATGTTCCAGAGGTTTTAGGTAATGCAAGATGCAGAACAGAAGTAAGAGATAAACATATTGAAAGAGTAACTTTTCAATTATTCTCAAACCATATGGTTGGGGGCACCTGAGTGATTCAATCAGTTAAGCATTTGAGTTCAGTTCAGGTCATGATCTCCAGGTTTGTGGGTTTGAGCCCCGTGTTGGGCTCTGTGCTGACAGCTCAGAGCCTGAAGCCTGCTTCCAATTCAGTGGCTCCCTCTCTGCCACCTCTCCGCCACTTGTGCCCATCTCTCTCTCTCTCTCTAAAATAAACATTTTTTAAAAAAAACCATATGGTTGTATAAAGAGAAAACTCATTTATACCAACAATAACTAATTAGAAAAAAACTTTTACCATGGCACCAAAAATCACCAAGCAGCCAGAAATCTAAACAATAAGAAAACTACACATTACTAAGAGGTGTAAGCAACTAAAAACTGCAGAAGTGCCCCATGTTCTCTAACTGGCAGATGTAATAATGAAAATGTTCATTATTTCTAAAATAATTTATAAGTCTCTTTTGGGAGGCAACTTACCAGGTTTTTAAACCCTGTTGATCATTTTAAGTAATACTAGGGTAACAAATAGGTAAAAGAGCCAAGTATATTTTGAAAAGGAAAAGGGTATCTTGTCAGATACTAAAATACATCTTACAATTACCAGGCCTGATACGAATGCAAAAATAAGGATATAAATCAATGTCAGGAAATAAGTAGTCCAGAAATAGTCCAACACATATGAATTTAAAATGACAATTTAAATTTCCAATGCAGCCAATATATATAAGAATTCAAAATCATATCACAAATTGGAGAGGAAACAAAAGCTTGTTTAAAATATGATACTGTAGCCTCCATTATCTGTGGTTTTGCTTTCTGTAGTTTCCGTTACCCATCTATGGTCACTTGCAGTCTAGAAACAGATAATCCTCTTCCTGACATCTCCTCAGAAGGTCAGTAGCAGCCTAACACCACGTCACAGTGCCTCGGTTGTGCAGCTCACTTCCTCTTGTCACGTAGGCATTTTGTCATCCATATCATCCCAAGAAGAAGGGTGAGTACAGGGCAGTTAGATACTTTGAGAGAGACCATACTTACATAACTGTTACTACAGTATATAGTAATTGTTCTATTTTATTATCAGTTACTATTGTTCATCTCTTACTATGCCTAACATATAAATTAAATTTTATCATAGGTACATATATATACGAAAAAACATAATATATGTAGAGTTTGGTCCTATCCATGGTTTCAGGCATCCACTGGCTGAGGTGGGGGCTTCTTGAAATGTATATGCCCCTGTGGATAAGGGGGGACACCTGTACTGGGTTCATTGGCTAGAGATGTGAATAAATTGAGCTAAAATGGAGAACGCTGAGTCTTAGGAAATAGCTCCATTCTGGGAGTTTGATGAGACCAAATTTCAAAAGATACAGCATCCCCACATTCAAGTCTTTCTGTATTCTGACCCACTCTTGCAAATAAATAGAAAGTGAATATGCCTGGTGTCAGGTTTTCTTCACTACTTTCAAAGGCTCTCTTTATGAAGGAACTTTAGTTTTGAGCATGTTTTCAGGAAAACCCACTTTGCCTTTGGGATGGGGCCTGATCCCAAGAAATGAGACAAGTTATTTTAATCTCATCAGTTTCACTTGTAAAGATTCAGAAATCCAGTTCAGGCTTTCAGACTTTGTGAAAGTTTTAATTTACTCACTCACCAAGTTAAATCCTTTTCTTGTTTTGTCTCTGCCTCATCCTATCAGAGTGGTTTAACAAAAGAGAAGGGTGGGATCTGGGGATAGACTAAATTTCAGGCTTATTTTGATTGTTTAAAACATCTACTGCCAAAAGACTCAGAATGTACGCATGTGTGTGTGTGTATTTCTGTATGGCATCTAACCATAAGAAAATGGGATGTGTTAATAGTCTTGAAAGTAACACTCATTGTGAGGAAAGAGTTCCCGCCTAGGGCTTTCCTTTATAGAAACCTCTCACCCTATGTCAGAGCAAAAGATTATAGTAGATTTGAAAATAAACACCTTTTAAATGTGAACCCCAAACAGAAACATACAGTACAAGGTGATAGATTGATCTGACTTGAATGGATTATTCTAGTTTATGGCTTGGTAATGCTGAGTGAAATTCACTGTGGTTCCAAATGACTGAGCAGTTTATCCAACTCCCATTTTCACTCTGGACCCAGATGTTGGCTCACCTTTCATTCTCTTTCTGTCTTCATTTCACATCAGAATCACCTGGGGATTTTCTCAAAAATACAGAAGCCTGGGCCCCCAGTGTGAAGCTAACAGCCTCCTCTAAGTGTTTCTAACATGAACCAAGGTTGAAAATCACTGTTCTAAGGCATTGTCTATTGCAACTCTACCTGGAATTTTTTTCTCCAATTAAATATGACACCAATTTCCCTATTCAGTAATTATAGATTTATAAAATATTTTTTCTTTTACAAGTGGTATTGGAATTTCCCTCTTCTGTATTAATTTGGTAAGTGAATTATTCTCCCCAGCACACACCATACTATAAAGCTCAATAGGGGCTTCTGGGTGATTTGGTTGATTGAGCGTCTGGCTCTTGATTTCAGCTCAGGTCATGAATCTCATGGTTCATGAGATGGAGCCCCATGTCAAGTTCTGTGCTGACATCACGTAGCTTGCTTGGGATTCTCTCTCTCCCTCTCTGTCTGCCTCTTTCCCACTCTCTCTCTCTCAAAAATAAATAAAAATTTAAAAAAGCTTGATACCAAATGGCTGATACTTATATACAATTTATTATGTACACTACACTGTCTGGGTGTTTTACATATCTCATTCAATCCTCACAATATCCTCTGAGTTAAGTAATATTATCACCCCCATTTTCAAATGAGAAACTCAGGCCATAGAGAAGGTAAGTAATTTACCCATCATCATACAGCAGAGCTGTATTTGGGCCTGAGTTTTCTGGCTCTTACCTGCTATGGTATTCTGCCTCTCCTGATTCAAATGTTTTGTCTTTCTTTAAACTTTTTGAAAGCATCAAATGCAGCAGAATAAATATCTTCACTAATGAAGATAGAATTGAAGCATATCGGTCTTCTGGGCTTGTAAACAAACTACAACATGGTTTGTTTTTCTTTTCCCATAGGTAGGCAAATAAATCAAAATTAAAGTCACACAGAGAAAAAATCTAATTGTGAATCACTTGGGCCTTTGGCAAAGATGAATAGTCCCTCAAAATCCCTAACGATTCTGCACTGTAGCCAAAGATGACTTTGGTATTGAAGGTTTACCCAGTGGACAATTTTATATGTCATTGTGTATCAAATGGTTCTAATCACTTATTGCAATCCCTTTCTCCTATGTGTAGAGAAAAACAAAAAACAAAAAACAAAATAAACAAAAAGACCCAAAGCCAAATAGACATTAAACCCTGCATTGACCACTTCACCCCATAAGCATTTGTTCAGCACTAACTACAGGTGTTGTGATAGGCATTTCCAAGAACACAAACTTGTGGAAAACATTTCTGATAGTGACTGAAATCCTAATTGATCTGAACAATGATTTAAAGTCTGCAGAAGCATACTGTACAACTGTATGTTAGCCAATTAGACAATAAATTATATTTTCAAACAGGAGAGAAAAAATAAATATATAAATAAAGCCCACAGATGCAATGTCTCAGAGTCTGACACAAAAGAATGGCTAGTAATTTATCTCTGATTCCTGGCTACCCTCTGAGTCGTGTGGTTTTATAGACAGTAAGACAGGATAGAACACCCTCCCAGTGAGGGCTCAGGAAGGCTCATGAGAAAGAGAGTGCCAGAACTGAAGTTGGACAAAATGAAAAGTCATCAAATTTTTCTAGGCAGAACCTAAAACTATTTCCATTAACTTTTAATTACAATTATGCCTAGAGATAAATAATCCTCCCTCTGTACTCTTCATTAGAAATGAGACAAAAATTCTACTGGTAGTTAGAGATGAACGCTTATACTTAACAATTTTAGTGCAGTTGTACTTGTGAAATTATCTTTACTCCAACAATTTCATCTATTGGATACCCCGCTGCTTTAGGTAATTCATCAGAGATACCCAAATTACAGATTTTACAGCCAAAGAGAAAAATCTAACATCCTGAGACTTAGCTTTGCTAAACTTAAAACAGAAGTCTATAGCTAATATCTCCATGACAGTTTTCTTCCTTTATTTGTTAGATATTTGTTCTGTGAGACTTTGGTACACTCTATACACTCAAATTTTTCTTTGCCTTGTACTATTTGCATTTTCAAAACAATTTCATGTAAATATAAATAAAGCCTATTTTTCCTATAAGTGAGAAGCTGCTTTGTTTCATAACCCCTCTTTAATGGAAGACTAAAACTATAGCTTGAATTATAAGATCAGAAAAAGAGAAATAACCTTTTAGCAACTTAGTGTATGCAGAATAATGAGTGAATGTTTTATGCTTTTTTGTAAGTGACCCCAGAAACCCACTTAAATCAACATGGAAAATGCTTCTCTGAATTTCTGATTAATGTTGCACTTATCTCTGGAGACAAAGATACCAGTGATTAATAAAACAGACAGCAAAGTCGTATTTTTTAAAAGTTCCGGCATCTTAGCATTTTCAAATGCTGAAATTAATCTGAGGATTAATGACAAAGAAGGTTTGTGAGGCAGTTTTAGCTTGCACATTTCACAGGATAGAATTAAAGAGAAGAACTAATCTCCAAAATGGGAGAAAGGATTCAGAGACAGAGAGATCATAAATTCACTGAAGCCTGTGTACTTGGTTTGCAGAATGGTCTAACATCTGGGATTTCCTTGCTGTTGGCCTGGATTTATTGGTTTATTTGAGTTTCACGGTTGGAGCATAAATTAGGTCACAATGACTTAGACAATACCAGTTACACATTTTGTATTCATTCATCAAACTTTCAATAACACTGCAAGCCCACCACAGCTGTCACCAGCCCGACCACTAACAAGAGCCTGTTTGCATCAGGACACCTGACATCACACATTGTCATCATCTCATATACTCTGTGTCTGTAGAAACCACAAAGATAAAATAATAATGAATTTTAATCTTCACTTTTCCTATAAAAGGCATATAATACATGAGTCTTGTAGGAAATAGGTTGTCTCTTTCAAGCTTATGAAAAAGCCTGAAAGTCACCAAAAATGGGAAGTGAATTTCTTTAAAGGGGTTTCTATTATAAAGTTGGATGGAGATAATAAACTATTTGTAAAAAAAAAAAAAAAAGTTGGATGGAGACTTCTCTCAGACTGAAACAGTTTAAACTGTTAGAGCAGGATCTATTAAACAGCATATTTTTATGTGGGGAGGGCTTTAAAATAGAGCTAAGTTGAAAATGTGAAAAAATCTCAAGATCCTTTGACTACACTGTGATCCCACAATCTTGTCTGGTCACACGTTGCTCATGTCCAACTGGGGCCACTGTTTCCTTCCTGCCTCTGTTTTTTCATGTATATGGCCATCCTATAGCCTGCTGTTGGGCAAATATTTCTAAAATGCTGTTTATTGGGGTACCTGGCTGGCTCAGTTTGACGAACTTGTGACTCTTGATCTCAGGGTCATGAGTTCAAGCCCTATGTTGCGCATAGAGTTTACTTAAAATAAAATACCATTTATTAAATTTCCTTCACACTGGGTTCAATAATTTACATCGTCTCCAGCCTGGTCTTTCAATGTTCTCCATTATCTTCTCTTTCCTCATAAGCAACAGCATCTCAGAACTGCCACCTTGGGGAAAGAACCATCTACTCAGGTCAACTCATTCATTTTGTAGTGCATATAGTACTCTTTGCCATTCTGAATTCCTGCATCTGTGCTTGCGTGTGTGCTGTTTCCTCAACCTGGAAGGCCATACCTTCCCCCATACCCCTATTTGGGCCTAGCCCTCCCTCAGCTACAGCTCATCCTCTCTGGATATTTGCATCTCAGCTGATCTTTTCTTTCTTTGAACTCCCATGACCTTTACAGCCCATGCATGAGCACCCAGTCCTCTTTTTTTTTTTTTTTTCTGTGCAGGCCTTGCTTTTACCATTCTTTTCTTTTCTTTTCTTTTCTTTTTTTTACAAATAGTTTATTGTCAAATTAGTTTCCACATAACACTCAGTGCTCATCCCCAAAGTGCCCTCCTCCATGCCCATCCTCCCCTCCCCCCCACATCCATCAGTCCTCAGTTTTTGTCAGCATTCAAGAGTCTCTCATGGTTTGCCTCTCTCCCTTTCCCCCACCATTTCCGCCCTTCTTCTCCCCCTTGTTCCTCCGTCAAGTTCCTCCTAATCCTCCTATACGGAGCACCCAGTCCTCTTAATGCTTCCTGTGACTTAGTGACTTTTTTTACCTCCTGTGCAGTAGGAACCGTCTCTAACATGTCTTTTGTGTTTCTCATGGCACAGGTGTGATGCTGAGAACAGAGAAAATGTACAATACCTTTTGACTAATGCCTATATAAATACATCATACCCTTTACTCGATAACTAATAATTTCTAGTTAATTCTATATGTACTGTCTCTATAAAAATCTGCAGATTATAGACAGCTTGAATTTGTAAGAACGGCCTAGGTACGTAGCATCAACTGACATCCCCAGATCCTCCAGCCTTGCAGAATCACCTTCCCTTGAGCATGTATATTCAGATAGCTTGGCACTTGTCCCACAAATAATGAGGAACAGAGCATTGCCACCAATGTTTCCAGAGATTCTAAAGGAGATTATGTTTCTCTAAGTCAGACCTCATTTCTTGGCTCTGTAGAATTTTCCATTTCATTTGTGTTTTTTTCTCTTTCTCTTTTTTTAAGTGTATTTATTTATTTTGAGAAAGAAAGCATGCACATGTGGGAGAGAGACAGAGAGAGAGAAAGAGAGAATCCCAAGCAGGCTCCTTGCTGTCAGCATAGAGCCAGACATGGCACTCGATCCCACCAACTCTGAGATCATGACTTGAGCCAAAATCAAGGTGTTAACTGTCTGAGCCACCCAGGTGCCCCTGTGTTTCTCTCTTATGATTGATATTTGCTTTTTATCTTATACTAATATAAATAAGTATAGTTTCTCATTCTTGATTTCTACAAATACTACTTATACCAAACAGTTTTCTGTAGGAATATTTGATTCAAAAGTTTGTAGAAGAAAGAACAGGAAAACAATATTGCAAAGCACAGGAGAAAATTTGCAGTTAAATCTTAGTCTCAGATCCCCCTCAGCACTGCCAATGTTCTCTCCCTTCCCACCTCAGGAGGTTTCTTGCGGGCTGCCATTCATCCTCAGTCCTTGATCCACCCCCCAGCTTGACTTCCATTTCTTCCTTCCCAAACTACTCTTGGAACTTTAAAAATTCCATACTCACCTCTCCACGTTTTTCCCCCTGACTGATTCAGACCACGTTCCTCTTCTTCAGTGGAGATAGTCATCAAGATGTTTAACACTGTTCTCTCATGAAAATGAATCCTGCCATTAGCATGAAAATAGTTTAATCTTAATACATAAATAATACAACAATCCATAATTTTAAAGGGGAAAATTAATATATATGTTAAATTATTTTGCTGATTCTTTCTTCTGCATTTTCTATTATTCCAGGTGCCCAGAGCTAGTGAACAATTACTTATTTGCAGTGAGATTAGATTATTGAGCCCAAATTTCTCTTATATAATGTTCAACATTTTCCCTTAAGCTTTATTCTTCCTGCAAATCAACCCAGGGATTTTCTCCAACTTTCAGATGCACCAAGTAATGAACACTTAACTTTAAAGTATTTATTGTGATGCGTTATCTTGGGAAGGCTCTTCATAATGGGGTTTGTTTTCTCTTGATCCATCCAGGTCATTAAAGAGATGGATAGCTCTTGATTTTACGCTGCTTCATCTTGTAAATGTTTCTTCGACTAATTAGAAAGCCCATAAAAACTTTCTTAGTGATTAGATGGAGGGGATAAAAAGGAAAAAATATTCTTCAGTATTAATCAAGATACATGGCAGCAGGCTTGAAACTTGAGGTGCAGGGTGACAAATTCAGCCACCATATATGTTAGAAAGAATTGAAAAGCAAAATCAGTAGTAGAGGGGCTTGGGAACGTTACCAAGAATTAACTGGTATCAGCTAGGCATTAAGTGGAAGATTCCCGAGCTGGAATCCAGAATCAGGCTGAGCAGGCAACTGAGGTATAGAGGTTGAAATAAGAAGCAAGACCTCACTAACGGTAGGGCCCAGAACCAGGATACAAATGTCAGCCTTCATATGTGTCTAAATACTTAAAGGTTGTAATAAATCACTTGAACACACTGTTAAATGAAAGATTTTATCCTCCGACCTTGACAAATATGCTTTCCTAACAACATAGAAGACCATATTTGAATTCAAAATTCTCAAAGTCCTCAGAGTTCTACACTACCATATAGTGGTACAGAGAGAGAGCTGGTCCAGCTCTTGCTTCCCAATAGTTCCTTCTCTCTCCTTACCCCCAGCTCAATTTAGAAGGATGAAGGGACTTGTACCCATGCCCGTGGTCAACCCAGCTCTCGTATCCAAACATCATCCACCCACTTTGTAGTCAGCCATTCCTCAGCTGTCTGGACCTATGGTTTTACATCCAGGTAATTTCTGTCTCAGAAATACAGGCCCAGTGATGAAGCACACACATTTTTTTAAAGTGGGGTTTAGGCTGTTTGGGCAGGGGATTCTGAGGTGCCATGTACCTGGAGCATGTTTGTAGAAGGAGTTTGTGTTTCCTTGACTCTGAGTACTCCTTGCCTTATGGGATGAAGTACAGTTTGAAGAAGTCAAGAACAGGAGTATTAGGCCCAGAACTGGATTCCTTCTTAACCAAATTTAATGGCAACATTGACAAGAGGGATGCCGACCAACTGGGAGAACTAAGAAAGCCTAGTTGAGTCAAAGGAACTAAACATCATGGTGTAAGGCAGAGGTCCCAGGTAAATCTACTGAAGATTCTTAAACCTCTAGTGTTAACCTAAAATCGGTTCCATTCACCTGTACCCCAGTTACTTTTTAATATGGATGAGTAGCACAGCTTTTAGAATCCATCACTCATTTCTTATGCTCTAAATTTCTTTCTTGTAAAGTCCTCACCAAGTTCCCCACTGGAATAGTGTTTTTCACTATATTTCCTCAAAAGGGACTTGAGGATGTATGATGGCAAGAAGTGACCTGCAGGGGGTGAAGGAATGGTCTAAAAGAAGATAGATGTTGGCCACGCTGACAACCATAAGATGTGTAAGCATTCTCTGGACAGTTTCTGAAATTATTGGGGAGAACTGATAAAAACACTAATCTTCCTATAGTTATACAAAATGGAGCCTCAATAAAATGTTAGTTTAGCATTAAAGGGAAGGATCTCTTCAAACATCTGGGAATAAAAATACTAAGTGTTGGCAAATATGTAGAATAACAGGAATCTTTATATCCTACCAGTGGGCGTACAAACTGGTCTGGCCATTTTGGAAAAGCTGTGTATTATTTAATCTGTAGGCACAGATTCTCTGTAACCTAACCATTCCACTTATGGTATATATCCTGTGATAATGCATATATGTGTGCACCAAGAAAAATATAAGAATATTATAGTATGAGCCTTGAATGGGAAACAACCCTAATATCATTCAACGTTAGGCTGAATAAGTATGCATAATCATCAACAAAAATGTATATGGTACTGAAAATGAATGAATTACTGCAACATACAACATGGATATATCTCACAAATATGCTATTGAGTGAAAGAAATCAGACAACAGAAAACACATAAACCAAAACTGAATTATATTAGCAGAGTCAGGAAAGTGATTACCTTTGGGAACAAGGGAAAAGATGGAAAGTGGGAGGGACATAAAAATGATTAGCTGTGCTCTCTTTCTTGGTGAGCACACAGATGCTTCCTGTGTGATAATTCATTAAGATGCAGGTTTATATTTTGTACATTTTTCTATGTGTATTATACTATAATAAAGAGTTAAAAATTGGGAATACAATCTTATACCAAAGAACATTTTTTTCAGGCATGTTCTCAGTTTTGATCATGAACATAACCCTTTTTTCCTCACTTCTATAGTAGTAGAAAGGAGTTTGCTCCAAGGAACAAGAAATGATTCTTATTTTTTTCACCCAAATGAGGCTCATAAGTTAGAAATGGAAACTTGGAAAATAAACACAGGAGTCTATGGTGGCTTTTAAAAGTTGAAATAAAACATAATCAAGAAAAGTTGGTAAAACACCATTGCAAGGAAAGCTATCTGCTTTCCCCTGTTTTTTCATTTGTTGTCAGGGTGTTGTCTTTCCTGGTAAATTTGATTTTACTGCTAAAGTTTTCAAAACATGAAACTAGATCTCTGGGAAACAGAACAAACAATGAAAATGGGAGGCCCAGGCTGCTGCTTCCTATACCTGCCTCCCACTAACGTGGAATTTTGCCAAGGAAAAACAGATAACTTCAACTTGGATTTGAAACTCATGAAAGTCCCATCTGAAAAATCAGGGTGGATTTCCTCTCTTCTTCCTGTAGAAATTCAACAGCACACAGGCTTGTCTGACAGAAACTCCCAAGAGTGGGAAATCAAAGGCCATTGGCCCATGGAGACTGGAAGAAAATTTAAAGACAGAAAAATTGAAACTGGCAATTCTGTTGTCATGGCCAAATGAAACCTTCAGAGAGTATCAGAGAAAAGGAGGGGATAGAATTTTACAGTCCAAAGAGAGCCAAATCATGCCAAATAGTGTTCCCCATCTACAACTTTGTGGATGTGAGAGTCCTTTCCCTAAACACAGGGATCAAAATAAAAATGGAAAGAGAAACAGCTTTAACATACTCTGGGATTTGGAGTCCATGTGTAGTTAGTGACTGTGTGAATTTGGTGATAACCAGGCCAGCAAATAAATGAGAAACAGTTGAGTGTTCTGCAGTAAAATGTACTTAAGTTTTCATTGCATTTTAAATCTTTGTCTACTGTTTAGTTATGTGACCTTGGTTACTTAATCTTTCTACACTTTAATTTTTCATATGTATAATAGACATAATATTAGTACCTACCTGATAGGGTAATTGTGAGGATTAAGTATATATGCTGTGTAAGACACTCAGCATAGATGCTTGCTCATAGCCATTATTTAGTATATATTACCTGTTTGCTAGACCATACAATATGTAGCAGACATCATTAGATTTCAAAGCAGAAATTGGCCATGCACAAGTGTAAATGGATAGTACTGAAGTCACTTTGTAGTCAATCTGTTCCTAGTACAAGGCAAGTATTCATTAAACAAAAGGAATGTTCTCCTTTAATAAAACACTCAGCAAGCAACAGCGCTGCAATTTACAGAAGCAGGACTTGCAACATGCAGAGTTTAGGTCAGTAAATCTTGATAAGACTTACCTATTTCTCAGGAAAGAGAGGAAATCTAACGAGAGTAGGTGGAAAGTGTCAAGAGTGAGTGGTGGAGTTAGTTGGTAGAAATGTAAACTGGTGCAGCCCCTCTGGAAAACAGTATGGAGGTTCCTCAAAAAGTTAACAAAAGAACTCCCCTATGACCCAGCAATAGCACTGCTAGGAATTTACCCAAGGGATACAGAAATCCTGATGCATAGGAGCACATGTACCCCAATGTTCATAGCAGCACTCTCAACAATAGCCAAAACATGGAAAGAGCCTAAGTGTCCATCAACGGACGAATGGATCAAGAAGATGTGGTTTATCTATACCATAAAATACTACATGGCAATGAGAAAGAATGAAATCTGGCCATGTGTAGCAACATGGATGGACCTTGAGGGTGTTATGCTGAGCGAAATAAGTCAGGCAGAGAAGGACAAATATGTTTGCACGTATGGGAGGATTAGGAGGAACTTAACGGAGGACCAAGGGGGAGAAGAAGGGGGCAAGTAGTTGGGGAAAGGGAGAGAGGCAAACCATGAAAGACTCTTGAATGCTGAGAACAAACTGAGGACTGATGGGTGTGGGGGTGGGGAGGGGAGAGACTGGCATGGAGGAGGGCACTTGTGGGGTAGAGCACTGGGTGTTATATGGAAACCAACTTGACAATAAACTATTTGTGAAAAAAAAAAAAGAGTGGTGGAGTTAGCAACAGTGCAGTGACCAGAAAAGCTGCAATAAATTATTGCAAAGTAACACAGTGGCCCCAGGTGTGATATTTTTAAGGCCCTCAATGCCACTGAGGAAGAAGAGAAGCAACAAGCTTTATAGGAAAAGGGTAGTTTCACAAAAGCAGGGAAAGCTTGGCTTTCTTCGTACCAGATACTCCAGTACTTGTACTTTAGGGGTGCACTGGTAAAGACATGAGGTGAGGGGTGCCTGGGTGGCTCAGTGGGTTAAGCTGCAACTTCCGCTCAGGTCATGATCTCACAGCTGGTGGGTCTGAGCCCTGCACTGGGCTCTGTGCTGACAGTTCAGAGCAGGAGCCTGCTTCGGATTCTATGTCTTCCTCTCTCTCTGTTCTCAGCCTCTCTCTATCTCTCTCTCTCTCAAAAATAAACAAACATTTAAAAAAAGACATGGGCTGGGAGTAGCAATACAAGGACTTAAAGGAGGGCAGAAGAGCTGTTTGTGGTGAAAACAAAAATGCTACACTGCCATATGCAGCTAATGAGTATTAACAAGTCATAATTTAACTATTAATTAGCAATAATGTCTGAGAACAGAAAATAAGAGCCGTATGGTGGCCAATACTAAATTGAAGGTGAAATGTGATGTTTTTTGCCAGGTTTGCATCTAGGGTGGGTGTCTGGGATGATAATAGTTACACAGATACCAAGTTCTGAATTTGAAAGGAAAATCACTGATCTGAACTAAAACCCACTTGCATTCTGCCAAAGAGGCCTCCTATAGAGTAGCTGTCCGCACAGTATCCCCTGGGAACATGCTAGGAAGGCAGATTCTCAGGTCCCACTTATATAAGGACTGGTTTTACATTTATTTTTAAAATCATACGGAGGGATGCCTGGGAGGCTCAGTCAGTTAAGCGACCGATTCTTGGTTTGTAACTCAGATTATGATCTCAGGGTAGTAAGATAAAGCTCCACAACGGGCTCTGCACTGAGTGTGGAGATTGTTTAAGATTCTCCCTCTCTCTCCCTCTGCCCCTCTCCCCCCCTTGCATTCTCTCTCTCAAAATTAAAACAAAAAACAATCATTGGTTAAATAAGAAAAGTAGTTACAAAATGAAAATACAAAAATATGAGCTTTTATATTTAATTATGTAGTTACCTTTACTAGACTTCTTTATTTCTTTGTAAGGCTTCAAGTTACTATCTGGTTCCTTTCATTTTTTCAGCATTTCTCATAAAGCGAGTCCAATAACAGTGAATTTCCTCAGCTTTTGTTTATCCAAAAATGTCTTAGTTTCTATTTCATTTTTAAAAAACAGTTTGACAGAGGATTCTTAGTTTTTTGGTTTTTTTATTTTTCCTTTCAGCACTTCAACAATGTCATATCATTCCCTTCTGGCCTCCATGGTTTCTGATGAGAAGTTTTCAACACTAAAGATCCTTTGCTTTTGAGAAGACTGTTGTGTGGTTTGGGAATAGAGTCTTTCTGTCTTTGTCTTTCAACAATTTGATTATAATGTGCCTAAGTGTGGTGATCTTCACATTCATCCTTCTGTAATTTGTCCAGGTTCTTGAATATGTAAATTGATATATTTTTATCAAATTTGTGATGTTTTCAGTCCATATTTCTTCAAATGCTCTTCCTGCCCCTTTCCTCTCTTTTCTCCCTCTAAAGCTTCTATTATGTGTATGTTGGTATAATTGATGATGTCTCAAATCACCATCTCTTAGATTCTGTTCATTTTTCTTCATTATTTTTCCTTTTCTGCTTCTCACACTGGGACTTTTTTTTAAGCTTTCAGCAACATATTCATTTGTGGCTGAAGAAATCAGGTATATTTGTTCCTATTTCTATTTTATGAACACCATCGTTTCATGCCATGGAAAATATAATTTGTGTAGTATCTTATTTCTCTACCATGTGTTTAATGTAACTGGATTTGTCAGATGCCTAAAGGTCACTACTTTGTTATGAAAACTTAAAATAATTGAGTTTGATAGGAAATTTATGAAGGAAATTGAAGAAGACATAAAGAAATGGAAAAACATTCCATGCTCATGGATAGGAAGAATAAATATGGTTACGATGTCATTACTACCCAAAGATATCTACACATTCAATGCAATTCCAATCAAAATTGCACCAGCATACTTCTCAAAACTAGAACAAACTATCCTCAAATTTGTATGGAACCACAAAAGACCCCGAATAGCCAAAGTACTACTGAAAAATAAAACCAAAACGGGAGGGATCACCATCCCAGACTT
>NW_024080794.1:2961502-2964723 GCF_003009895.1 Hyaena hyaena
AGATAAAGAGTTAATATCCAAAATCTATAAGGAACTCACCAAACTCCACACCCGAAAAACAAACAACTCAGTGCAGAAATGGGCAGAAGATATGAACAGACACTTCTCCAAAGAGGACATCCAGAAGGCCAACAGACACATGAAACGATGCTCAGCATCCCTCCTCATCAGGGAAATACAAATCAAAACCACACTGAGACACCACCTCACGCCAATCAGAGTGGCTAAAATGGGCAAATCAGAGAACTCTAGATGCTGGCGAGGATGTGGAGAAACGGGCACCCTCCTACACTGTTGGTGGGGATGTAAACTGGTACAGCCCCTCTGGAAAACAGTGTGGAGGTTCCTCAGGAAATTAACAATAGAACTCCCCTAAGACCCAGCAATAACACTGCTAGGAAATACCCGAGGGATACAGAAATGCTGATGCATAGGAGCACATGTACCCCAATGTTCATAGCAGCACTCTCAACAATAACTAAAACATGGAAAGAGCCTAAGTGTCCATCAACAGACGAATGGATCAAGAAGATGTGGTTTATCTATACGATGGAATACTACATGGCAATGAGAAAAAATGAAATATAGCCAAGTGTAGCAACATGGATGGACCTTGAGGGTGTTATGCTGAGCGAAATAAGTCAGGCAGAGAAGGACAAATACCATATGTTTGCACGTATGGGAGGATTAGGAGGAACTTCACTGAGGACCAAGGGGGAGAAGAAGGGGGCAAATAGTGGGGGAGAGGGAGAGAGGCAAACCATGAAAGACTCTTGAATACCGAGAACAAACTGAGGACTGATAGGTGTTGGGGGAGGAGGGGAGATGGGCATGGAGGAGGGCACTTGTGGAGTATAGCACTGGGTGTTATATGGAAACCAACTTGACAATAAACTATTTGTAAAAAAAATAATAATAAAAAATAAAACAGGCAAAAAAATAATGAAGTTTGATTTTTGTTTATTAATTTGTCTCCCTTTTTATATTTCACATGTAAGTGAAATAATACAGTATTTGTCTTTCACTGTCTGACTTATTTCACTTAACATAATACCCTCTATTATGTTATATCCATCTACACTATTACAAGTGGGATCTTGAGTCCCCAGACCCATTTTCTCCAAGGATGGAGTCGGGGTTTCTGGAGAGACCAAACTCCCCTTTCAGCATCTCTTGCGTCCACTGTTGCTAAACTGGCCTCAGAGTACAAGGAGAGAGGGCATCCGACTCCCCTCACACAACCACCAACTACACCACCAACCACCTCCACTCCAAAGCCAGGTTTCTGCATCCTAGGGGTGGGACACACCTTGTCCCGGACTCAATTCTCTTCCTACTCTTTGAGGTGGGCACCTCCAGGAGGGGGAGGGGCAAGATGGCGAAGTAAGGAGCTCCGTACTTGCACTCACTCCCATACATCACACGGAAAAATCTGAAGCCTATGGAAACCTTACAAAACCTGAGAGATTGGGAGAAAAAGGACACAGGATCCACTGATAAAGCCTTCTAATATGAGTGTGAACTGGAAAATAAAATTGGGCCGGGATCGGAGACTCCAGGGTCGGAGGCGATCCCCCTCTACGGAGAGGGAGAGGGGAAAAAGAGAGTCTGAAACAGAAAAACCTCCACTCAGGGGAAAAACCTCCGCTCAGGGCATAGAAAGACCGTACTTGCCAAATACCTGCACGCCGGGTCCCTTCGCGCCAACTGGTCTTGGAGCGGCTGAGCGTACAGACTGCTTCTTTGTGCTGGCTCCTGGCAGGCTGTACTTCTAGAGTAGCGGCGCGCCTGCCGCCATTGTCCTCCCGGGCGGCTGGGGCCCCTGAAAGAGCCGCGCGCGGACACCGGGCCTCTGCGCTCCTGGCTGGCTGGGGCTCTAGAGGGAAGGCAGAGAGCTAAAAACTGGGAAATTTACCTGTGAGTTCGTGTTTCCGGTGACGAGCCATACAGGGACCCGGTTTTCCTCACTCCAGCGGGCTCGGGCTCAGCGCACCTGGCAGGCAAGCTCCCGCCCATGCCGCCAGCCCAACCCAGAGAAGGAAGCAGCAATTCTGACTCCACCCCCAGAGCTCGGCAGGGGGCCTGGAATTGCCCCGAGGGGATTGCCTGTGAAGTTGTGTCTAAGGCAATTTCAGTGGGGCGCGTGGACTGGGATTTGGAGACTGGGACTGGCCTGAGTTGAAGATTGCAACCCACTTTGGCTGCGCCCCCGGTACGGGGAGTTTACACGCCCAAAAAAGTGAGGTGCAGCGCTTGGTTCAAGAAGGGACTTGAGCACCATCACTCTCCTCCTCACAACCGCCAAGGCAGAACTCCCGCCTGAGGCATTGGATCACGCCACGCCCAACCCTCCTTGAGAGCTGCCCTCCTTCCTTTTTTTTTTCTTCTTCTTTCTCTTTTCTCTCTTTTTTCCCCAGAACACTGACCAGATTAATGCTGGTCACCGGCTTGCTTAAACAATCACAACGAGTCCATTCTGTAGATTTAATTCTACACCTACCGGACATTTTCATCTCTTTCTCTCAGGAGTTATTAGACTATATAGTTTCTCTGGATAACACCAGCATCCTTCTCTCACCTATCCAACCATATTCTACCCTTTACCTCTTTGAAAAAAGCTTCTTATCCCTTCTGCCTGTTCATTCTATTTCCAATTTTGCCTCATCCCCGCCCTGTCTTCTCTCTCTTTCTCTATGCTCTTCAACCAGCACTGCATACACACGGCTATTTAACTGTAGCTCGGAAATCTGGTTATATGCTTTAAACCATTCTTTGTCCATTGATTTTCTTCTTTTTTCCTTTTCTTTTCCCCTTTTTGACCCTTTTATGTATTTTATACTCCCTAATATTCGCCCTCCCTCCTCCGTCTTTTCTATTAACTTTTTCGTTTTCCCTCTCACTTTGCATGTTAGTTGAATTAGCCTGTGCGTTTGTGTGCTCTTGCTCCCTGTGTGTTTGTCTGTCTGTTTTCTTCTCCAGGGCCACCTCCAGAAACAAGCGAGAGTACACAAGGTAGAGAGTCCCAAATATCACTACGAATAGGAAAATAAAATAACCAAGGTCCCAACAAGATAGACCAAGAGATACCATTCAAAAACACTCTCTGAAAGGATAGGCCCTGGAAAGTAAAAGAGTCTTCTTGGATCCAGCAGTGCTCATAGATACAGAGAGCATAACAGGTCTTTAAAACCAACAAGAGCCAGAAAGCTAACTGAAATGAC
>NW_024080794.1:2965521-3021614 GCF_003009895.1 Hyaena hyaena
GAGGGAAAGGTGCTGAAGGAGTCCTGGAACAAATTATAGCAGAGAACTTCCCCAACCTGGGGAAGGAAGAAAATATTGAAATACAAGAGGCTCAGAGGACTCCCCTCAGACGTAACTTGAATCGATCATCTGCACGGCATATCATAGTAAAAATGGCAAAATACAAGGACAAAGAGAGAATTTTGAAAGCAGCTAGGGAGGAAGGGCCCTAACATACAAAGGGAAACCTATCAGAGTGGTGACAGATTTACCTATTGAAACTTGGATCTACTGAAACTTGGCAGGCCAGAAAGGAATGGCAGGAGATCTTCAATGTGATGAACAGTAAAAATATGCAGCCAAGAATCCTCTATCCAGCAAGCCTGCATTCAAAATAGAAGGAGAGATAAAAACTTTTCCAAATAAACAGAAAATGAAAGAATTTGTCACCACTAAGCCAGCCCTACAAGAAATCCTGAGGGGGACGCTCTGAAGGAAAGGTTGCAAGGAACAAAGATGCCAGAGACACCACCAAAAACATGAACCCTACAGAAGATACAAAGACTCTAAACCCACATATTTCAATAATAACACTGAATGCAAATGGGCTGAATGCTCCAATCAAAAGACATAGGGTAGCAGAATGGATACAAAAACAAAATCCATCTATATACTGTCTACAAGAAACTCATTTTAGACTGGAAGATACCTTCAGATTAAAAGTAAGGGGATGGAAAAATATATATCATGCTACAGGAAATCAAAAGAAAGCCGGAGTAGCTATGCTTATATCAGACAAACTGGACTTTAAAGTAAAGACAATAAGAAGAGATGAAGAAGGGCACTACATAATAATTACAGAGTCCATCCATCAGGAAGAACTAACAATCATAAATGTCTACACACCGAATGTGGGAGCACCTAAATATCTAAAATTATTAGATATCTAAATATCTAAAATTAATCACAAACAGAAACAAGCTTATAGATAAGAGTGTGCTAATAGCAGGGGACTTTAATACTCCACTTACAGCGATGGATAGGTCAACCAGACAGAAAATCACTAAAGAAAAGGTAGACTTGAAAGACACATTTGACCAGATGGATCTGATGGATATATTTAGAACTCTACATCCTGAGGCCAGGGAATTTACTTTCTTCTCAAGTGCGCATGGCACATTCTCCAAGAGAGATCACATACTGGGACATAAAGCAACCCTCAATAAATATAAAAGAATTGAGATCACACCATGCACACTGTCAGATCATAGTGCTTTGAAACTTGAAGTCAATTACAGGAAGAAGTCTGGAAACCTCTAAAAACATGGAGGTTAAAGAACACCCTTCTAAAGAATGAATGGGCCAATCAGGCAATTAGAGGTGAAATTTAAAAATATATGGAAACAAATGAAAATGAAAACACAATTCAAAATCTATGGGATGCAGCAAAGGCAGTCTTAAGAGGAAAGTACATTGCTCTCCTGGCCTATTTCAAGAGATTAGAAAAAACACAAGTCCAAAATCTAACAGCTCACCTAAAGGAACTAGAGGCAGAGCAACAAGAACGCCCTAAACCCAGTAGAAGAAGAGAAATAGTAAAAATTAGAGCAGAAATAAACAACATAGAGACCAAAGAAATAATTGAACAGATCAATGAAACCAAGAGTTGGTTTTTTGAAAAAGTAAACAAAATTGACAAACCTCTAGCCAGACTTATCAAAAAAAAAGAGAGAGCACCCAAATAGACAAAATTATGAATGAAAATGGAATTATGACAACCAACCCCTCAGAAATACAAGCAATTATCAGGGAATACTATGAAAAATTATATGCCAACAAATTGGACAACTTAGAAGAAATGGACAAATTCCTAAACACACACTCACTACCAAAATTCACACGGGAAGAAATAGAAAACCTGAACAGACCCATAACGAGTGAAGAAATCGAATCAGTGATCAAAAATCTCCCAACAAATAAGAGCCCTGGACCTGATGGTTTCCCTGGGGAATTCTACCAGACATTTAAAACAGAATTAATCCCAATTCTTCTCAAGCTATTCCAAAAAATAGAAGTCGAAGGAAAACTCCCGGACTCATTTTATGAAGCCAGCATCACTCTGATTCCCAAGCCAGACAGAGATCCAACAAAAAAAGAGAACTATAGGCCAATATCCTTGATGAATACGGATGCAAAAATTCTCAACAAGATCCTTGCAAATCGAATCCAGCAGCATATCAAAAGAATCATCCACCAAGATCAAGTGGGATTCATTCCTGGGTTACAGGGCTGGTTCAACATTCGCAAATCAATCAATGTGATCCATCATATCAATAAAAGAAAAGATAAAAACCATATGATCCTGTCAATAGATGCAGAAAAAGCATTTGACAAAATACAGCATCCCTTCTTAATAAAGACTCTCGAGAAAGTTGGGATAGAAGGAACCTACTTAAACATCATCAAAGCCATCTATGAGAAGCCTTCAGCTAACATCATCCTCAACGGGGAAAAACTGAGAGCTTTCCCCCTGAGATCAGGAACACGACAGGGATGTCCACTCTCACCACTGTTGTTTAACATAGTGCTGGAAGTCCTAGCATCAGCCATCAGACAACAAAAGGAAATCAAAGGCATCAGAATTGGCAAAGAGGAAGTCAAACTTTCACTCTTCGCAGATGACATGATACTCTACATAGAAAACCCGACAGACTCCACCAGAAGCCTACTAGAACTGATCCAAGAATTCAGCCAAGTTGCAGGGTACAAAATCAACGTACAGAAATCGGTTGCATTTTTATACACCAACAATGAAGCAACAGAAAGAGAAATCAAGAAACTGATCCCATTCACAATTGCACAAAAAACCATAAAATACCTCGGAATAAACCTAACCAAGGATACAAGAGATCTGTATGATGAAAACTATAGAAAACTTATGAAGGAAATTGAAGAAGACACAAAGAAATGGAAAAACATTCCATGCTCATGGATAGGAAGAATAAATATAGTTAAGATGTCATTACTACCTAAAGCACTCTACACATTCAATGCAATTCCAATCAAAATTGCACCAGCATACTTCTCAAAACTAGAACAAACTATCCAAAAATTTGTATGGAACCACAAAAGACCCCGAATAGCCAAAGTAATACTGAAAAATAAAACCAAAACGGGAGGTATCACCATCCCAGACTTTAGCCTCTACTACAAAGCTGTCATCATCAAGACAGTATGGTATTGGCACAAAAACAGACACATAGACCAATGGAACAGAATTGAGAACTCAGAAGTGGACCCAAAAGTATACAGCCAACTGATCTTTGACAAAGCAGGAAAGAATATCCAATGGAAAAAAGACAGCCTTTTTAACAGATGGTGTTGGGAGAACTGGACAGCAACATGCAGAAGAATGAAACTAGATCATTTTCTCACACCATGCACAAAAATAAACTCAAAATGGATAAAGGACCTGAACGTGAGACAGGAAACTATCAACACCCTAGAGGAGAAAGCAGGAAACAACCTCCTTGACCTCCACCGCAGCAACTTCTTACTTGACACATCCCCAAAAGCAAGGGAATCAAGAGCAAAAATAAACTGTTGGGACCTCATCAAGATTAAAAGCTTCTGCACAGCCAAGGAAACAACCCAGAAAATTAATAGGCAACCAACGGAATGGGAAAAGATAGTTGCAAATGACATATCAGATAAAGGGTTAATATCCAGAATCTATAAGGAACTCACCAAACTCCACGCCCGAAAAACAAACAACCCAGTGAAGAAATGGGCAGAAGATATGAACAGACACTTCTCCAAAGAGGACATCCAGAAGACCAACAGACACATGAAACGATGCTCAGCATCCCTCCTCATCAGGGAAATACAAATCAAAACCACACTGAGACACCACCTCACGCCAATCAGAGTGGCTAAAATGGGCAAATCAGAGAACTCTAGATGCTGGCGAGGATGTGGAGAAACGGGCACCCTCCTACACTGTTGGTGGGGATGTAAACTGGTACAGCCCCTCTGGAAAACAGTGTGGAGGTTCCTCAGGAAATTAACAATAGAACTCCCCTAAGACCCAGCAATAACACTGCTAGGAAATACCCGAGGGATACAGAAATGCTGATGCATAGGAGCACATGTACCCCAATGTTCATAGCAGCACTCTCAACAATAACTAAAACATGGAAAGAGCCTAAGTGTCCATCAACAGACGAATGGATCAAGAAGATGTGGTTTATCTATACGATGGAATACTACATGGCAATGAGAAACAATGAAATCTGGCCATGTGTAGAACATGGATGGACCTCGAGGGTGTTATGCTGAGCGAAATAAGTCAGGCAGAGAAGGACAAATATCATATGTTTGCGCGTATAGGAGGATTAGGAGGAACTTCACTGAGGAACAAGGGGGAGAAGAAAGGGGGAAATCGTGGGGGAAATGGGGAGAGGAAAACTATGAGAGACTCTTGAATGCTGACAAAAACTTAGGACTAATGGATGTGGGGGGGTGGGGGTATGGGCATGGAGGAGGGCACTTGTAGGGTAGAGCACTGGGTGTTATGTGGAAACTAATTTTACAATAAACTATTTGTAAAAAAAAAAAGACAACAAATGGGATCTTATTCTTTTTTTATGGCTTAGTGGTATTCCACTGTGTATACACCACTTCTTCTTTATCTTCATCTATCAATGGACACCTAGGTTGCTTCTGTGTCTTGATAATTGTGAATAATGCTGCAATAAACATTGGGGTGCACATGCCTTTCGAAATTAGTGTTTTTGTTTTCTTTGGGTAAATACCAGTAGCAGAATTAATGGATAATATAGAATTTTTGAAGTTTCTTGAGGCAACCCCAAACTGTTTCCACAGTGGTTGCATCAATTTACATTCCCACCAACAGTGTACAAGGGTTCCTTTCTCTCCACATTCTCAACAAAGCTTGTTATTTTTTATCTGTTTTATTTTAGCCATTCTGCTAGGTGTAAAGTGATAGTTCATTGTGGTTTTTATTTTAATTTCCCTGATGATTAGTGATGTTGAGCATCTTATCATGTAGGATAAGGATGGACCTGTTGGTCATATGTAAGTCTTCTTTGGGAAACTTATTTATCTACTCTGCCCATTTTTAAATTGGTTTGCTTTTTTTTTTTTTTTAGTGTTGAGATGTGTAAGTTCTTTTTATATTTTGGATATTATCCCCTTATCAAATACAACATTTGCAAATATCTTCTTCTATTCAGTAGATTGTTTGTTCATTTTGTTCATGGTTTCCTTCACTGTGGAAAAGTTTTTATTTTGATACAGTCCCAATATTTGTTTTCTATTTCCTTTGCCTGAGGAGACATCTAGAGAAATATTTCTACAGGTGATGATAAAAAAAAAAAGTCTATGTTTTATTGTAGAATTTTTATGGTTTCAGGTCGCACATTTAGGTCTTTATCCATTTTCAGTTTATTTTTGTTTACAGTGTGAGAAAGTGGTCCAGTTTCATTTTTTGAATGTAGTTGTCCCGTTTTCCCAACACCATTTCTTGAAGAAACTGTCTTTTCCCCATTTTATATTCTTGCCTCCTTTGTCATAGATTAACTGACCATATATGCATGGGTTTATTTCTGAGCTCTCTCTCTATTCTTTTCCACTGATCTCTGTGTTTATTTTGTACCAGTACCATACTCTTTTGATTACAACAGCTTTGTGATGTATCTTGGAATCTGGAATTGTGATACCTCCAGTTTTTTTCTTTTCTCTCAAGATTGCTTTGAGTATTCAGGATCTTTTGTGGTTTCATACAAATTTTAATATTTTTGGTTATATTTCTGTGAAAAATGTTTTTGGTATTTTGATAGGGTTTGCATTAAATCTATAGATTACTTTGGGTAGTATGGACACTTTAACAATATTAATTCTTCCAATCCCTGAGCATGGAATACCTTTCCATTTGCTTGTGTCTCCTTCAATTTCTTGCATCAGTGTTTTATAGTTTTCAGAATGCAGATTTTTCAGGTCACCTGAGTGGTTCAGTCAGTTCAGCATCCAACTCTTGATTTCAGCTCAGGTCATGATCTCATTGTTCGTGGAAGTGAGCCCCTCATCAGGCTCCATGTTGATAACAAAAATCATGGTATTCATGGAGTTCTAGCAGCTCCTCCACTATTTGGAGCTAGTTCCTCTATATTCTAGTTGCTCTTTTTAACTGAGGCTTTTTTCTTGTTCTGTGATGCAGGGCAGACAAATCTTCTTGTGGTTCCTCAGTACTGTCCCTTTCCACCACAGTTTACTGCATCTGGGGCAGGGGTTGCTGTTGGAGGCCGATTCCGGCAGGTCCAGGGGTCCCTGAAGGATGGACCGTGTCGGCGAGGGAGAAAGTGAGAGAGCCCTGAGATCCTTTCTGATCACCAGGCAGGCATCTCTGTCCTGTTGTTTTTGGTGTCTTTATTTATAGGTCAAATGTTAACATGGCATCAGAAGTTTGGAAAAATTATGGAATTTTAACAATGGATCGTCCTCTGTGATAAGACGCTTTTTGGAAATGTACAGAAACAGGTTTTACAGAAGTCTTCTTGCAGAACTGCCCCAATTATAGTGAGGTTGAGTAACTAAGAAAATAACAAGGTGTTCACATTTTAATAACGCTAAGATTAAGTCATAGGTTTGTATATACTCTTATCCAACCTCATCACAGCTGCCAGGGTAAGGGAAGGTGTTTGTGGAATGTAGGCCTTAGGGAAAGGGCTGCTATACACCATCAGTTAGCAAAGGTATATGTAGTAACTTATGTTCTGCTCTTATCTGTTCCTTCTCTCTAAGTTAGACTCTTTGTCTCCAGGCAAGACTTGGTTTTCCAGTTATATGCTTTATGGCACCAGAGAGCCAACCATACCTATAAAGAGTTTAGCTCATTTCCAACACATAGAATAGCCTCTTCGAGTGCATTTACCTATGTGTCTAGTTTTATGATTTCTAGAATAGCTAGGGCAAGAGAGACATTTTTGGTTAGCTGATTTACATGTTGAGCTTTATGAACATCTTGGACTAACGCAATGGTAGAAACAGAGTTGTATATGTAAAGGTCAATCTTTCATGAGTAAGGGTCATTAGCCTGTTCATAGCTCAAGGGAAAGTATGGAGGGAAACAGAACCTGTTGGAGACACGCTCACTGTTCCCATAATCATTTTTTAAAAATATTTTTATTTATTTCTAGGAGAGAGAGAGAGAGAGAGACAGCGTGAGCAGGGGAGGGTCAGAGAGAAAGGGAGATACAGACTCTGAAATAGGCTCCAGGCTCTGAGCTGGCAGTCAGCACAGAGCCCGACGCGGGGCTCGAACCCACTAACGGCGAGATCATGACCCAAGCGAAAGTCGGATGCTTAACCGACAGGCGCCCCTCTATTCCCATAATCAAAGGAGAAGTTCCCACAATAAGTTCCTTCACAAGGTGCAATCATCATACCAGGGCCGGAATAAGGGGACAAGTCACTCCCGATATTGATCAACAAGGTACCTTAGGGGTTGGTGCTCAAGCAGAAATAATTGAGTGGGGGTGGATATCGGTCGTCATCTGATTGGCAAGAGACCGTGCAAACTTGCTTTAACCTCACCAGGAGTTTTCTCGACTAGTGGGCTCAGAATGGCCCCCAACAGGTTTCCTTTGTTACTATGTCCACTTTTCTTGCTTTCTCTTTATTTTTTGCTGTGCAGAAACTGTTCAGTCAGCCCCCAGTTCTTCAGGAGAATTTCTCTGTAAATGGGTCTGTGGAGGAGATAAGCTCAGGGTCTCCCTGAGGTGCCATCTTGGACGGGAACTCTCCTAGGCTAGGAGATCTAAGAAGATTTATCTTCAAGTTTGGTGATTCATTTTTCTGCCTGTTCAGAGCTGCTCTTGAAACCCTCTAGTGAGTTTTTCTCTTTAAAAAAATTTTTTTAATGTTTTCTTTTTTAAAATTTATTTCTGAGAGAGAGAGAGAGAGACAGCGTGAGCAGGGGAGAGTCAGAGAGAGAGGGAGACACAGAATCTGAAGCAGGCTCCAAGCTCTGAGCTGTCAGCACAGAGCCTGACACGGGGCTCGAACCACAAACCATGAGATCATGACCTGAGCCAAAGTTGGACGCTTAACGGACTGAGCCACCCAGATGCCCCTTGAGAGTTTTTCATATCAGTAATTATACTTTTCAGTTCATGAATTTTGTTTGGTTCCTATTTATACTTTCTGTCTCTTTATTGATATTTTCTATTTATTTGTACATTGCTCCCCTGGATTCCGTTAGCTCTTTATGGCTTCCTTTAGTTCTTTGAGTACATTTAAAACAGTTGCCTTAATTAAAGTCTTTGTCTATCAAGTGTGCTATCTCTGCTACCATAGGGACCTACCTCCTATTGGGCTAATCCTACCTGTGACTCTAGATTGACATGTTGCTCCAGATTTCAAGGTGTCAATTTTACCTGTGACTTGAGTTCTTTGATTTTTGGTGTACTGATTCTTTTTTTGTTTGTTTATAAGCCTAGAAATGATAACTTCTAAGCAATCTACATATGAGAGCTGAAAATGGAAGTTTTTCCCCATTTTTCTTGTTTTCCTTTTTGTTCCTTCCATTTTTTTATTTCTATGCTTTCCTATCTTCCATTTGATAACTTGAAAATACTTTAAATTATATTTTTATATCTTACAATGATTTTGAGAAAATCTTTCTGTACCAGTCTTTTTTATAGTTCTTGTTCTCGTCATTCAATTATGTATGATGAGTTTTTTGGGGGGTGATAGTAGTGTTCGTGGGGTCCAGAGCCAAAGACCAAGAAAGAATTCTTGGTGAAAAAAGGTGATTTTATTGAAGGACAGGAACAGGACCCATGGGCTGGAAGAGCTGCCCAGGAGGAGAAACTGGTTATACACTATGGGGTTGGGGGAGGTAAAGTCCAGGGAAAGTTTCTGTTGAGATTTTCATATGCTAGAGAAGACTCAAGGAATACTTGGAGGCCTAGCTATTGTCAAGTTAAATTTGTTTTTCCCTCTGGCAAAGCATTAACATTAAGACAGTAAGGAGTTCCTATAGAAACATTTTACTCTATTAGCCTCAAGTACTTGTCAATGGGCTGCAGATTATAAGGACATTTAGTTCTACCTGCCATTTCCTTCTGCCTTTGTTTCCCACATCAGTATGGAGGAGTGATGGAAACTTAGGTCCTGCAGGACTATAACCTCTTTCAGTTAACCATTTGTTTACCCCTTTCCTTTGTCCTTGGGCAGCCAGGAGTGCCTGGGAAGTATCACACATATCCCACCTGTGGGATTGGAGGGGGGATGTTTGTGGCCTGTCAGCTTGCCTCATGCTCCCTCATCAATACATACATAACATACGTAATGCAGGATATATAATATATATTATATGTTCATACACACACGTACAAACAAAGTTGTAGTACCCATATTTGTTAGTTTTCTAGTTTCTGTGTTTGAAGGACTGCTCCCTCCAGGGCTTGCTAATTCCTAGAGAAAGTAAATGATTTGCCTGTAAATGTGCCTTTCATATGTAAACCAATCAGTCTAGAGCCAACTCCCACCCCCCCACCACCCCTTTATCTAGCTCTTATACCTCTACTCCAAAGTACTATCCACCTGTCTTAACCACCCTAGGGTAAGATACCAGACAGTTCAAGACAGCCCCTACACCCTAAAGCTCACTGAAATTATTTAAAGTAGCCAATACCATGCCTTTTTATACTACTTTGCCTTATTTTTTCCCATATAAACTACAATAAAGACTCTTGTCCACATTTCCCCTGCCTCCTGATCAACCATGGTGCTTACCGTGTGGCCCTGAATGATGTGCCAAGCATCCTGTTTCTAGGCATCGGTAAGTATAACAACTTATTCTTTCATGGCAGTCATGTTCATGTCTGTGTGTCTTGCCACGTCTGATTGAAACAAATCCTGGGTAGTATTAAAACAACAGTCTGCTAGTATTGACATTTCCCATTCAGAATCCCTATCTCTTTTTACATGCCTTTAACCACTCCCATTTATATAGTGTGTCTCAAATATTTCCTCTACATACATTTAAAACCACCCAGACATTACTGTCATTTTGGATTTAACCATCAGATATCATTTAGAAAACTCAGTTGGAAAATTATCCATATATTTACTATTTCTACTATTTTTTCATCCCCCCTGATATGGCAAGAGTCCTTCTGATGAGGGATCATGGGAAAGACTGAGGGCAAAATATAAACTAGCACCCCCTCCCCCAGGGTGAGAGATGTGTGATATTCCTTAGGCACTCCAGGATGTCCACGGACAAAGAAAGGAAAGAAAACAAATGGTTAACTGATTGAGATCACAGTCATGCAGGACATCAGTTTACAAATGTCTTGGTAAATTATAACATAAAGGCAATCTAACTAAGAGTCTAATCTCCAGAAACCTATAGACTCAGTTTCTTGGAACCCCAACATCACCCTCCACAGTGATATAGAGAACAAAGGCAAGAAGGAAATGACAGGTAAAATTAAATTTCCTTAAAACCTACAGCTCATTGGCAAATACTTGGGGCAAATACTGAGTATAACATTTCTCCAGTAATCTCTTACCCCAGTAATGTTAATGCCTTACTAGAGAAAAACAACCTTAACTTGACAATAGCAAGGTGTCAGGAGTCCTCTTTAGCATATCAAAGACCCTCTGAGGGCTTCCTTCTGTCTTTACCTCCTTCAGTTTCATGTATGTAACCAGTCACTCTTCACAAGGCCACTGCAACTTTTCCTGCCCATGGGTTCTGTCCTATGCTTTAATAAAATCACTATTTTTGCACCAAAGACATCTTCAAGAATTCTTTCTTGGCCATCGGCTCTGGACCCCATGAACACCCATCACGCCAAAACTTCATCACTTCTATCATCATTTCCCGCTGAAAGAAGAGAACTTCCTTTAGCCACTCTTCTTACAGTACTTGAGAAGTGTTGTGTCACTGCCTTCTGGTCTCCATGATGTTTAATGAGAACTTGCATTCATTCAAATAGTTTTTCCATAGAGAGAGGAGTAATTTTTTCCAAGACTGACCGTGATTGTCTTGGTCTGGTCTGATTCTTTGAGTATATCCTATTGTGGATTTGCTTAGCTTAGTGAATCTGTAGTTTTAGGTCTTTTGCCAATTTGGGAAGTTTTCATCCAGTGTTTCTTGAATACTTTTTGAATTTCACCCTCTTTCCCACTCCTTCTGAGACTCTTAGACAAAAACTATTCGACCTCGTACTATAATCCCACAGGTCTGAAGCTCTGTTAATCTTTTTTTTTTTAAATGTATTTTATTTCTCCCACTAACATTGAGTAATTTCTGACATTTCTAATATTGTTCTATTTTTATATTCACTGACTCATTCTGTTTATTTAGCTTTGGACCCATCCACTATATGTCTTACTTTACTTATATTGTTTTCATTTAAAAATTTTTATTTGGTTATATTTAGTATCTTTTATTTCATTGGTAAGACTCTATTTTTTCCCCATTTGTGTCAAGAATGTTCACAATTGCTCATTGAAGCATTATTATAATAACAGCTTTAGAAATCTTCTGAAGATAATTCTGACATTCCTGTCATCTTGTTTGCGTGTATTGGTTGAGTGTTTTTCATTTTTGTTTGCCTAATTCAAGTTTAAATGTCCTGATTCTTTGTATGGTAGACTAGTGATGTTTTAATTGAAATCAGGATATTTTAATATTGTATTATGATATTTTGGATATTTTTAAACCTTCCATTTTAGCCTATCTCCTCTATACTACTCTAGCAAGAGAAGAGGGAAAAGGTGATCCTGCTGCATTATTGCCAAGTAGGATAGAAGTGTAGGTTCCCCACTGGGCTTCTATTGACAAACAAAGAGATGAGAGTTACTGCAGGCAAGGGGTGGGAACTTCTACTCCCCGAACAGTCTCCTCTGGTAACACTCAGGCTGCGAAGGTTAAGAGTGTCTCATTTCTGCTCTCCATAGGCCCTCTACTTATATCACAGGGGAATATGAGTTTTGGTGAACATCCTCATTCTCTACTAGGCCTCTTCTAACATTATTCTTATGTGTGGGAGAAGAGGAACTTCATTACTTCTCTGTGAAAATGGAATTCCAGTCTCCCCAATGACACCATGGGGCTGAGTGGGCCTTTATAATATACTGAGGATGAAAATCCCATCTTCATACTTAGCTTTCTTTAATTACACACCACAGTGAGTGTCTTGAGGTAACTTATTACAGCATGGCAAGGATGGTAGTCTGAGTTTCTCACTCTGCCTTCTTGGTCAAGAACGAGTGTCTCTCTGCCATATTTCCTGTAGTATTTGGCTAGAGTAGAGAAATTATTATCTAATAATTTTTAGTCTTACTAGGCTTTCTCTTTTCCTGTTTTTTGTTTCTGTTTTTGTTTTTTTGTGTTTGTTGTTATTTGGTGTGGTTTGGTTAGAGAGAGCAGGTTTTGGTTAGAGAGGGCTTTGCTTTTCTGCACTTATTGGTGTTTCTGGATTGCCAGCTACATTAGCTCTAGGTCTGGAATATATGAAGCAAAAAGGAAGTCTGTGAAACTTGCCTCTATTTCATTCTTTTGGCCCCAGAGTCTCTAGCTGGTCTGCCTCCTCTTTCCACATCTCAGAATCTTCTTATGTTTTGTTTTATATATGAAATCAATAGTTTTTAGTTGTACTTAGCAAGAGGAATAGGAGAAAGTGTATCTATTTCATCTTCCCCAAAGAAGTTATAATCTCATATTCTAACATGTAATTCTCTGCAAATTTGGAGTTTAATCTTTGTAAGTAGATGATATAGACATAACTTTAGTATTTTCCATATGATAATCTAGTTATATAAAATCCAATTTTGAAAAATCTGTATTTTCCAACTGGATTCAAGATAATACTTTTAAACACTTAACAGTCCCTATATTTGTATATATTTCTGGACTTTCTATTTGATTTCATTGGGCTGTCTATTCAAACACCAAATCATACTCTTTTAAATATTGGGAAATTACAGTATTTATACGATGTTTTATCTAGTAGTGACAACCTCCTTAATTTCTTTTCTACATATGAATTTACAACCAACCTGAGCAGTTCTAGAAAAAAACATCTATTGCTATCTGCATATATTAATATAGGGAGGTGAGAGTGAGCTTTTTGATGATGAAACTTACTTTTCTCTTTCACTACCTCTAAAAAATATGTCTTATTACTATAATTTGTATGTTTATCTCCTTATCTGACATTTTCTGTTCCAACCATAAACTGTTTACATTTCATGCCCCAGTACCAACTACTTTGCTTTCCCATTTTTTGTTCACTCCAAGGAGAGGATTGACCTTATGAGTGTAGCTTTAGTCTATTTCTCTGTTCTGTGAGAAAGTATGTTTATTTTTATTTAAAATTCAAAGTTTAAAAAATTTTTCAAATTAAATCCAAGTCAGTTAACATAGAGTATAACAATGGTTTTAGGAGTAGAATTTAGTGATACAGTACTTAATGTATAACACCTAGTGCTCAAAATTAAAAGTTTGTTTTTAAAATGAATGTTTATTTTTCCTATTAAGTTATGAAAGCTTTTTGATTTGAAAGCCTAACTTACCTTTTTAAAATATGCTTTGGAATCTTAGGTATTTGTCATTTAAATAGCTATCAATCAACTGAGAAGGAAATTTTTGAAGTCAGGGGCTGTGTCTTATTGACTTTTCTCTCTAGAGTCTGCACAGCACCTAGATATCTCACAACTATTTAAGAAGTTGAATTGAATACTAATAATTCAATAAAATATATGATGAATTCATGCAGACAGTAAATATCAACAGAGGTAAAGGAGAGAAAAAAGGTTTCAAGCAGGGGTTTTTAGTGAAATGTTGCACCAACAAGGTGGAATTTGAGCTCCACTCTAAAGAATGAGTTAAAATTTTAGAGGCAACAGTGAAGAGGAAGATCATTTCATTTTGATGTACTGTGAATGCAGGTTCAGACACAGAAAAGCACCAGACATTTTGAAGTCATTAGTAGTTAGAGGGCTTATGAAGACAAATAGTTAAAATAAAGCTGAAAATGCATGTTGCAGCTGACTAGGGATTTGTACTTTTTTCTATGTGCAATGGTGATCTATTGTAGGCTTTTAGGGAATGTTTTCTTAATGTGTAAACACTACAGGAGCTTTATTCCTTATGTGATTGATGGTACTTTATTCTATGACATCTGGCACTTACAATTGAGACCAGCTTTTATTTCATCATCCTGCTAGTATTTTTAAGTAACAAATGTACTTTTTTTAGTCTTGTTGGATCTTATTATGAATAATGTCCTACAGACACAAAATAAACAAAAACCCTTAACATTACAAAATTTTAATAGCCTTTCCTTTATAATAAAAACATAAAAATCTCTAAAGGTGGAACAAAATCTATTCAATATTGTGTCCTAGTGGTGATATGTTATTAAATGTAATAACCTTTTAAGTTTTGAAAATTAGTCTCTTTTTCCTACTTAAAACAGATTTTGAAAAACAGATATATATTAGTGATTAAAATCTTAGACTCTTCCTCCAACTGCCTGGGTCTAAACACCATCTCTGTTACAGCTCTTTAAACTTGAACAAGTTCTTTAAACTCTTTAAGCAACAATTTATTCATCTAATAAAATGAAGTTAGTAATTGTATTTGTTTTCTGTTACTGTGTAAAACTTATTGCAACTATAGTAGCTTAAAGTAGTACCATGTTTCAAATTTTTTTATTGTGGTAAAATGCATAAAACTGACCATCTTAACCATTTCTAAGTGTACAGTAAAGTGTTATTAAATGCTTTAATGGTGTAATACAACCATCGCTACCATCCATCTCCATAAATCGTTTAATCTTGTAAAACAAACTGTATTATTAAACAATAACTTCCCATTCCCCCATCTCCTGGCAAACACTGTTCTACTTTCTGCCTCTATAATATTGACTACTCTAAGTACCTCATATAAGTAGCATCATATAGTATTTATCTTTTTGTGACTAGCTTCTTTCACTTAATGTGATGTCCTCAAGATTCAGCCATATCATATCATTTTGCAGTTGCCTTTCTTTTTAAAGCCGAATGATATTCCATTGTATGTATATACTGTGGTTTGCTTATCCACTTAGCAATTGATAGACTCTTGGGTTGCTTCCTCATTTTAGCTGTTGTAAATAGTGCTGCTGTGAACATGGGTGTACAAATATCTATTTGAGACCCTGCCTTCAAATCTTTGGGGTATATATCCAGAAGTAGGATTGTTGTATCATTTATTTGGTAATTCTGTGTTTAATTTGGGGGTGGGGGGGACCACCATACTGTTTTCCATAGCAACAATACTATTTTACATTTCTATCAGAAGAATACAAGAGTTCCAATTTCTCCACATCCTTGACAACACTTGTTTTTTTGATAGCCATTTTAATGGATCTGAGAAGTATCTAACTGTGGATTTGATTTAGATTTCCTAAATGATTAGTGATATTGAGCATCTTTTCATGTGTGTATTGGATATCTGTATATCTTTTTTTAGAAAAGTGTTTACTCCAGTACATTATCCAATTTTTAATTGCATTGTCTGGGTTTTTGCTGTTGAGTTAGGATTCTCTATATATTCTAGATATTAATTCTTCTTATCAGATATATGCTTTGTAGATATTTTCCCTGTTCTGTGAATTACACTCTCTTATAGTGTCTTTGATGCACAATTTAAAATTCTTTTCATAAAGAACTATTTGTATATTTTGTTACCTGTGACTGTGGTGTCATAGCCAAGAAATATTTGCCACATCCAATGTGGCAAAGTCTTTGTCCAAGAGTTCTTCTTTTTCTAGGAGTTTATTGTTTTCGGTCTTACATTTAGGTCTTTGATCCACTTTGAGTTAAGTTTTGTACAAAATATTAGGTAAGGGTCGAACTTCATTCTTTTGCCTAAGGATATCTAGTTTTCCCAGCACCATTTGTTGAAAGGACTGTCCTTTCCCCATTGAACAATCTTGGCACCCTCATCAAGATCATTTGACTATAGGACGAGGGTTTACTTCTGGGCTCTCTATTCTATCCCATTGGTCTATGGCCGTCTCTATGCCACTACCATATTGTTTTGATTGCTATAATTTGTACTCAGTTTTGAAATTAGTAAGTATGCATCTTCCAGTTTTGTTCCTTTTTAAGATTATTTTATTCAAAGTCTCTTAAGATCCCACATGGCTTATAGGGTGCATTTTCTATTTCTGCAAAAAAAAAAAAAATAGGAAAAAGTCATTGGGATTTTGATAGGGATAGTATTGAATATGCAGATCACTTTGAGTAGTATTAACATTTTACCAACGTTGTTTTCTAATCCATTAACATGGAGTGTTTCCATGTATTTGTCTTCTTTAATTTCTTCCAGGAACGTTTGCAAGTTTTCATTATACAAGTTTTTCACCTCCTTAGTTAATTCCAAAGCATTTTATTCTTTGTGATATTATGGTGACTAGGACTGTTTTTATAATTTCCATCTTAAATTGTTCATTGATAGTGTATAAAAATGCAACTATTTTTATCTATTGGCTTTATATCCTGCTACTTTGTTAAATTCATTTATTAATACTAACTGTTTTTTGTGGAATCTTTAGAATTTTCTACATATAAGATCATATCTTTGGACAGAGATAAATTTATTTCTTCCTTTCCAATTTTGAAATTGGAAAATTAGTTTTGCCTCCTCACTCTGGGTAGATCTTCCAGTACTATGCGTAATAATATGATTAAAGAAGGCACACTTGTCTTGTTCTTCCTGATCTTAGAGGAAAAGCTTGGGTATTTTTTTAATTCATTCCATTAATATGATGTACTACATTGATTGATTTTTATTGAACCATACTTGCATTCCAGGAATAAATCCCACTTGGTCATGGTGTATAATCATCTTAATATGCTGCTGACTTCAGCTAGTTAGTGTATAGATGACTATGTTTACGTAAATAGCCATAAGGGATATTGGTCTGTAGTTTTGTTTGTTTGTTTTCTATAGAGTCTTCATCTAGCTTTGATATCAGCCTAAAGCAGGTCTTGTTGAATGAATTAAGAAGTGTGCCCTCTTCAATTTTGGGGGAAAGTTTTGAGTAGAATTGGTATTAATTCTTCTTTAAATGTTTGGCAGAATTCATCAGTGAAGCCATCAGACCTACAGCTTTCCATGGGAGATTTTTAATTATTGATTCAATTTGCTTCCTAGTTATAGATCTATTCAAATTTTCTGTTTCCTTGTGATGTGGTCTTAGCAGGTTTTGTCTTTCAAAGAATTTGTCTATTTCTTCTTGATTATCTGACTTATTGGCATATAGTTATTCATAGTGATCGTTTATCATCCAATTTATTTCTATAATATCAATAGTAATGTTTTAAATTTCATTTCTAATTTTAGCATTTTCAAATTTTTGTCCATCTTTCTTAGTCTAACTGAAGGCTAGTCAATTTTGTTGATGTTCTTAAAGAAGTCAATTTTACTTTTTTCTATTCTTTTTATTATCTATTTCCCTTACATCTGTTCTAATATTTATTATTTCCTTCCTTCTGCTAGCTTTGGGTTGTCCCCCTCCATTTCCTTAGTTTGTAAAATTAGGTTGTTTATTTGAAATATTCTTGTGTTTTTTTTTTTTAATTTTTTAATGTTTTATTTATTTCTAGGAGAGAGAGAGAGAGAGAGAGAGAGACAGTGTGAACAGGGGAGGGTCAGAGAGAGAGGGAGTCACAGACTGAAACAGGCTCCAGGCTCCAGGCTCTGAGCTGGCAGTCAGCACAGCTCGAACCCACGAACCGCGAGATCATGACCTAAGCGAAAGTCGGATGCTTAACCGACTAAGCCACCCAGGCGCCCCGAAATATTCTAGTTTTTTAATGTAAGTGTTCATAAATATGTTTTTGCCCTTAGTGCCCCTTTCACTTTGTCCCTTAAGTTTTGGTATCTTTCATTTTCATTTGTCTAATTGTTTTTTTCTTTGTTTACTTATTTACGATTTTTATTGAGGTATAATTGGCATGTACTATTAGTTTAAGGCATATAACATAATGATTTGATATTAGTATACACTATGAAATGATCACAATAAGTCTAATTACCATCCATCACCATGCAGTTATAAATTTTGTCCGATGAGAAGACTAAGAATTAATCTCTTGACAACTTTCAAATATGCACTCTAGTATTATTGACTATATAGTCAATACATTGCATCCCAGGAATTTTTATTTAAGTTTTTACTTTAATCACCCAGTGTTCATCACAAAAGTGTACTCCTTAATCCTCACCACCTATTTCACCAATTCCCCACCCACTGCCCCTCTGGCAGCCATCAGTTTGTTCTCTGTATTAAGAGCCTGTTTCTTAGTTTGTCCCTCTCTTTTTTTTTTCTTTACTTATTTGTTTTCTTTCTTAAATTACACATATGAGTGAAACCAAATGGTATTTGTCTTTTTCTGATTTATCTCACTTAGCATTATACTCTCTGGCACCATCCATATCATTGTAAATAGCAAGATTCCATTATTTTTATGACTAAATAATATTCCATTGTATATGTACACCATATCTTCTTTATCCATTCATCAGTCAATGGACACTTGGGGTGCTTCCCTATCTTGGCTACTGTAAATAGCTGCTATAAATTTAAAAGTGCATGTATCCCTTTGTACTTTTGGGTAAACACCCAGTAGTGTAATTGTTGAATCATAAGGTAGTTCTATTTTTGTAAGATTTTTTTTATTTATTTGAGAGAAAGACAGTGTGCACATGAGCACATGCACACAAGCAAGACAGAAAGAGGGGGAGAATTTCAAGCAGGCTCCACACTCAGCATGCAATCCGATATGGGCTTGATGCCATGACCCTAGGATTATGACCTGAGTTGAAATCAAGAAGTAGGTCACTCAACTGACTGAGCAACCCAGGAACCCCAAGGTAGTTCTATTTTAAACTTTTTGAGGAATCTCCATAATGTTTCCAAGAATGACTGCACTAGTTTCTCTTCCCACCAACAGTGCAAGAGGGTTCCTTTTTCTCCACATCTCTACCAACACCTGTTGTTTCTTGTATTGTTGACTTTAGTCATTCTGACAGGTGTGGGGTGATATCTCATTGTAGTTTTAATTTTCATTTCCCTAATGATAAGTGATAATGAACATTTTTTCATTTATATGTTGGCCATCTGTATATCCTCTTTGGAGACGTGTATGTTCATGTCCTCTGCCCATTTCTTTACTGGATTATTTGTTTTCTGGGCATTGAGTTTGATTAGTTCTTTACAGATTTTGGATACTAACCTTTAATCTGACATGTCATTTGCAAATATCTTCTCCTATTCTGTAGGCAGCCTTTTAGTTTTGTTTATCGTTACTTTAGCTGGGCAGAAGCTTTTTATCTTTTTTTTTTTTTTTTTGCTTTTTATCTTTAAAAAATTTTTTTTAAATGTTTCTTTTTGAGGAAGAGAGAAGCAGAGTGTGAGTGGGGGAGGGGCAGAGAGAGAGAGGGAGACACGGATCCAAAGCAGGTTCCAGCCTCTGATCTGTCAGCACAGAGCCTGACACACTGCTCAAACTCATAAGCTGTTAGATCATGACCTGAGCCAAAGTTGAACCCTCAACCAACTGAGCCACCCAAGTACCACTTTACTTTTTTAAAAAAATTTTTAGAGATTTATTTATTTTTTAGAGAGAGAGGCAGAGAGTGAGCAGGGGAGGGGAAGAAAGAGGAAGGGGGGACACAGAATCTAAAGCAGGCTCCAGGCTCTGAGCTGTCAGCACAGAGCCCAATGCAGGGCTCAAACTCACAGACTGCAAGATCATGACCTGAGCAGATGTCAGCCACTCAACTGACTGAGCCACCCGGGGCCCCTACTTAACTTTTTAATTAAATGTCTCAGTGTAGATCACTTTGAGGTTTTTTTTTGTTTTGTTTTGTTTTGTTTTTTAATTCTCTGGGCTTCTTGGATCTGGATGTCAGTTTCCTTCCCCACCTTAAGGAATGTTTTAGCCATTATTTCTTTAAATAAATTTTCTGTCCCCTTTTTTCTCTATTCTCTTTCTGGGACCCTGATGACAGATCTTGCAAATGTTAACTCATCTGATGTTTTCCCATCATTTTTAAAAAATTCTTTTTTCTTCTACACTTGAGTAAGTTCAATTGCCCTGTGTCTAGCTTGGCGATCTTTTCTTCTGCTTCATCTAGTCTGCTATTGAAACTTTCGAGTGAATTTTTCAGTTAAGTTATTGTATTCTTCATCTCTCTGACTTCTGTTTAATACTTTCTTATATTTTCTTTGTTGAAGTTCTCACTGTGTTCATCCATTCTTCTCCAAAGTTCAGGGGGCATTTTTATGACCATTACTTTTATCTCTATAAGGTCAATTACTTATCTCTATTTCATTAAGATTTTTTTTCCTGATGTTTCTTCTAGTTCTTATTTTGGAACATATTCCTCTGTTCCCTCATTTTTCTTAATTCTCTGTGTTTTCTTCTAAGTATTAGGCAAAATAGTTACCCTTTCCTCCATTTTTGAAGGAGAGGCCTTGTACAGGAGATAAAATTTATCATTTAAGCTTGTCCTTACTGTTTGCTGTCTCCAAAATCTTTGTGATTGTCTATGCAGCCTGATTTATTCTTTATAGATTCTAGTAGCTGAGAGTGTGCCAAGACCTGTCAGTGTTCCAAATGGAGGGATCTCAATCAGCCCCTTGTTTCTTATTGGAAGCTGGACCCTCAGGCAGCAGGTTTTAAAGTATGCAAATAACTATATTTGTGTGGGACTGTATTTGTAAATACTGCTTACCTCCAAATAGGTGGTCTAGAGATGTGCCTTGGGCAACAGTTGTAAAAATTGGGACTTCAGTCAAGTTTATAAGCTCCTTTCTGGGAGGTACTGCTGAGCAGTAGTAAGTCTGAGGTTGAGCACAAACATGTCACCTCCTGGCCTGTGTTTTTTGAGGGTAACTTTATAGCATCTGGATGTGTGGTAAACCTAAAGCCTGTCCCTCAGACTGAAGCTCAGGACAAGTAAATAGGCCCTTTTTTGCAGAAAGACTGTGAGTGTATTTCAATCTGCTGTCTGTGCAGTGCCCCAGGGATGGTAGCCTGGCAAGAGCTTTCTCTGATTCTTATAATCCCATGAGACCCAGGAATGTATGTCCCTTGATCACCAGAGCCAAACAATCAAGGATCATTCCTCTCTGGACTTCATGCACCTGCTGGCTTTAGCAAGACACCCAGACATCACAGGGCTAGGGCATACCCCCTTGCAAGACAGGAGAGAGTGCAGGGCTGGGGCATGGCTGCCAGCTTTAGTAGGGCAGAAAGAGAGCACAGGGCCAGGATATGCCTGCTGGATTTAGTGAAGCAGTGGGGGAGGGTCGGGCTGGGGTGTATCTGCCAGTGTTAGCAAGGGAGATAGAGTGCTGGGCCAGTGCATACCCATTGGTTTTAGTGAGGCGGTGGCAGAGTGCATGGAGTGTGCTAGCACTGACACAAAAGTGACACCTACCAGTACCTTCATCCCCAAAGAGAGTCCCAACAGTCCCTTATCTCTCCAGCAGACGCTTTAAGATGAAAAGCTGAATCTACTTCACGTACAGTCTAGGCATTTTTAAACTGATGCTTTTGTGTTGGCCCCCAGGGTAACTGAATCTGTACTTGAACCATTTAAGAGCAGTATCTGTGTTCCCTACAGCCCTGTGTATATCTTGGACATAAGCCAGACTTTTCGGTCTATCTCTCCAGTATAGGTAACAGGGTTATGGTGCCTGATGTGAAGCGCAAACCCCTTACTGTTTGTGGAGCAGTTCCAGATCTGTGTCAGCTCTCCTAATTATAGTTGATGTGCCAGCAGTTTTGGGTAAGAACTTGTCTTTGCCTCTCCTATCCATCTTGATTTGGCCCTCTTAGCATTAGCTTTTAAGCTAGTTTTCAGGTCTGCTCTAGAGGGAATTATTCCTTATGTAACTGTAGATTCAGTTCTTTTGCGGTGGTAGGGGAGTTCAAGATCTTCCTATGCCACTATGTTGGACCCTCATCTTGTCTCTAAGTATAACATTTTTAAAAATAAAAAGGAGCAGGGGCGCCTGGGTGGCTTAGTCGGTTAAGCTTCCGACTTTCGCTTAGGTCATGATCTCGCGGTTTGTGGGTTCGAGCCCCGCGTCGGGCTCTGTGCTGACTGCCAGCTCAGAGCCTGGAGCCTGTTTCAGAGTCTGTATCTCCCTCTCTCTCTGATCCTCCCCTGTTCACGCTGTCTCTCTCTATCTTAGAAATAAAAAAAAAATTTAAACTCTTTAAAAAAAAAAATAAAAAGGAGCAAATATGGTGGTAGAGGCAGGTCTATATTTCAGATGTGATACCAAAGATTATGTAGTTTTTACCATATTTTGCTTTTTCCAGCTATCTTTAGACCCTTTGTAGTTTTCTTCAGCATTTGATACAAATTTGATACAAAGTAACTTACAAGTGCAAACATTATATAAGGGTCAAAAAATACAAAACAATACATTAAAAGCTAGGAAAGTTGTGTGGTGGGCAAATTTATTCTTTGGTATCTTCACAGTTCCTTCTTAGTGTCTTCATGGGAATGATATTGTTGATATCTCTTATTTTTATGAACTATCTTACTCTCAGCTTTTCTTCTCTCTTGCTCTCAATCCAGTTGTAAATTAATTCTGAGTAAGTGTCAATTGAAAAAAGTTTAAGATATTACCTATACCAATTGACTTATATTTTACTAGAGGACTCTAGAAATGTCTTGAAGGAAAAAAATTTAAAACTTTAACATAGATAAAAATCTTTATTGATTGAAAGAATAAATAAAATCTTTAGTGATTGAAACATAGACCTTGGAAAAGCCATGTTTGGGGATGAGAACCCTTCCCTGTGCCATTAAATAAGAAAATTTCATATGACACAGCTAATGAAAAAGTTAATGTCTTATTCCTTTTATCAATCAATGCATAATACCCAGCTCATTAAATGTTATTTACTGGACTATGTTCTCTGACATAGTCATAACACATTTGTATCCATTTTCTGAAGGACATTGAAAAACAGAAGTGTGTCCACAGGAAAGTCATCAGGATATTAATGGGACAGGAAACCATTTCAATCAAGGATTACTGAAACATTTGATAATATGTAGCCTAGAAAGGCCCCAGAACAAGTATAATACTCCTAAATATTTAACATATAATCACATAGAAGTGGGAAGAGATTTATGCTCTGCTCTTTCAGAGAAGGCCATTGAGAATAAGAAAGACATATTAAAAGACAGTTTAGAGCTGCCCATCAATGGAATGGTGAAATGGAATTGGATATGCCTTACTAAAAGCATTCAGGTAGAAATAAATGAAGGATAATTAGTCAGGGATGATAAAGAAGTATCATATGCTTTAGGGAAATGTTTAACTAGATTTCTTCTAGCTGTTATATTTCTATAAGTCCAAGACTTACACATTAACTCTTATCCTGGAAGTTGCTGTATTTTAATGAGAAAAATCAGTTTTTGACATTTATACAAAACAAATTATTTTCTTTCCAAATGTTACATAATATAGACTGCATTTCTTCTACCCAGGCTTTAACATTTTGATCCCTCTTTATACAGTAGTCAACTGCACCCCTGCATAGCAGTAAGAGATCTTGTAATAAGACTAAAAGTTTATGTTTTTGTTACACTTTTTGCAAATATTCTGTCAACATTTTCAAGGAGAAGTAAATATTGTAATCTTATTTTTTAAATAATCTCTTACCAAGCAAAAATAAGTTATTTATTCTCCCATGAACTAGCATATGCAGACAATTGTAATACCAACTTACTTCTGGGCAGTCATATAGTGAACAACAGAGTGATGCCAAAGTAATAGGAATTACCCCACAGAAAATTTTGACAATTTGAATCTTACAATATATATTCAGTATCATGACTAGTAGTGAACTACTGTGCTCCTACTTATAAGATAAAGTAGAGAGGGCGAGGTTGAGTTTTTGATAACTGATTTGACCTTACTGAAGGAAATACTGGCTCTCATGATAGATGGTGGCTTCCCAGTAATTCTGTGGCTTATTGTACATTTGACTAAGTAGCATTTGTCCCTGATTTTTTATGCAATGTTGTTTCATCTAAAAAAATTTTTTTTAAACCTGGGTAGACCTTGGGTTAAAAGCCTCCAACAAAAGGTAAGGGTTTAAATGAATTATGTTTATGTTATTTAGATAAAGGTTTTCTAAGTGTTATGTTGCTATATTTTAATTGTTTGCATTGTTCTTACACCTAGAAGAATGAATGAGCTTTTCCTATGTAGGAAGAAAAAGGTTGTTCTGAAATAAAATGCAAATACAGAGTCCTGATTTCATCAGAAAATTTTGACATCATTATGTCTGTATGAATGCGTATTTACTAATCTGTCAATTTCATAATCCCTAGAAGCTGGTACTAAAACCTGCTCTCTTGACTATGGACTGAGTGATGTTTATCTTTTTAGCTGAGAGGTAACGCATATTGTTTATGGCACACTGCTAACCATTCCCCAGAATTTGTTCTACCTTTCTCCCATAGCAATTCAATGTAAATTTGGCTTGTGATTATCTATGTATAGACTTACATTTCCCAGCTTCCTTTGCTGCTATATGTAGCAAGTAAATAAGTTCTGTGGGGCTTGTTTCTCAATGGCAAATTGTGTAAGAATGTAGTTTTTTCAACCTTGGCAATTAGGATATAAAGAGTAGACAGGGCTTCATGGAAATGGCATTTGTGTCCTTTTACTTTCTAGATCCCAGAATATGCGTGTAAGCTAGTGCTATGACACTATACTATGGTCAGTTCCCCTAGAGGACGTTCTAAGTTGTGGAATATGAAGGAAAGTGATATATGCTTCATCCATGTTACTGGCTTTAAAAGCACAAATCACTGAGCAAAGTAAGTCAGGCAGAGAAGGACAAATACCGTATGTTTGCACATATAGGAGGATTAGGAGGAACTTAACAGAGGACCATGGGAGAGAAGAATGGGAAAAATAGTGGGGGAGAGGGAGGGAGGCAAACCATGAGAGACTCTTGAATGCCAAGAACAAACTGAGGGCTGATGGGGTGGGAGGAGGGGAAGGGGAGTGATGGGCATGGGGGAGGGCACTTGTTGAGATGAGCACTGGGTGTTATATGGAAACCAGCTTGACAATAAACTATTTTTTTAAAATTGATACAAGAAGAAAAAAAAGAAATAGTTCCCAGGTTTTTTTTTTACTGTTAAGCTCTAGGAACCATCCATATACCTTTATCATTAAAAATTTAAGGAGGAGGTATTGTGGAGAGTGCTGCTATGAACATTGGGGTACATGTGCTCCTATGCCTCAGCATTTCTGTATCCCTTGGGTGGTTTATCTATACCATGGAATACTACATGGCAATGAGAAACAATGAAATCTGGCCATGTGTAGCAACATGGATGGACCTTGAGGGGGTTATGCTGAGCGAAATAAGTCAGGCAGAGAAGGACAAATACCATATGTTTGCACGTATAGGAGGATTAGGAGGAACTTGACGGAGGACCAAGGGGGAGAAGAAGGGCGGAAATGGTGGGGGAAAGGGAGAGAGGCAAACCATGAGAGACTCTTGAATGCTGACAAAAACTGAGAACTGATGGATGTGAGGGGGAGGGGGGGATGGGCATGAAGGAGGGCACTTTGGGGATGAGCACTGAGTGTTATGTAGAAACTAATTTGACAATAAACTATTTGTAAAAAAAAAAAAAAAAAAAAAAAAAAAAAAAAGAAACTAATTTGACAATAAACTATTTGTAAAAAAAAAAAAAAGAAGTGAAAAAAAATTTAAGGTTATCTTCTTAGAGTATTGTTTCCCTAAATTGTTCCATAGAATGACTATTAGTTTTAGTGAATATAATATCAAAGGTGTTATAATGTGTTATATCAGAGATGGCCAGGTATGTCCGATAGGGCAGATTTGGCTTGCCACTCGTTTTTGTAGGGCCCATGAGGGTAATGATAAATATTACATTCTTAAATGGTTGAAAAATAAATCAGAAGAAAAAGAATTTTGTAACAAATGGAAATGACATGAAATTTGAATTTCATTGACCACTAATAAAGTTTTATTGACATGCAGTAAAAAAAAAAAAAAAAGCATAAATCACTTAACCCCGCATTTCAGGGGCTGAGGCAGAAAAAAGGCAGTGCCCTAATTCCCCCAGACTGAGTTCAGTTTCCGTAGGGGCTGTGAAGCAATAAAATGGAAGCTCTGAATAATAACCTGGGTCTATAAGTGACCATATGGGCCAGTAACTCCAATAGCAAGGATTTTGGAAGACATTAGTGGATAATTGCAATTAATTAATTATAATTAATGGAAATTTGCATATCCATTTCTCTCCAGCAATAGAGTAGGGCTTCACCCAGCACAAGAGTTAGTTTCTATCACAGAGTATGTAGAAACTGCTCTCTAGTTTGGTCATCGACAACTTTCTGCTCATGCTGAAAGATCACCTGAATGTAACCATAGTGGTTTTCTTCAGTATGGCTACATTTGATATCAGGGATACTTGTGTAAATGATTTAATATGTTAAGGTGCAGCCATTCATTCATTTGCAGAATCCAAAGCAGTGGGGAAAAGTTTTTAAAACAACTTGTCCTCTAAATATATTTTTGTAAAACCTATAACAGCTTATTTTAGCAGCACAAACAGGGAATGGGGCCATGGGGTGAAATTGTTTGGCTCGTGAAGGAAGAATATTTTATCACTGACATTGTTTAGAATAGCCAGTGCAGTGATAATAAAAGCAGATAGACTTTTAATCAGCTTTGTTACCGGTTTTTTTGTTATTTACAATAAATTATCTCTTTACTGCTTATACCAGGGAGCTACAATCTCAGTAGCCCACACTTTGTATGACACTGATTTATCTTAATATCACTGGATTCTATACAACTGTTTTTCAGACTATCTGAAACCTCCTCAAAAGATGAAGTTAGCTTTTAGTGGCATTTGATAAAACAAACTAAAGTAAACAAATAAATTATTCTCTGCAAATACCTTTAGTAGACATTGCCAATATCATGTCAGTGTCCCCTTACTCGTCTCAAAATTTGGATTGCCATACCAAAGTAGCACAGATTGGCTTACTTAAACAACAGACATTTATTCTCACAGCTCTGGAGCCTGGAAGCCCAAGATCAGGGTGCCAACCTGGTCGCGGTTCTGGTCAGAGTTCTTTCCTGGCTTGCAGATAGCCACCTTCTTGCCATATCCCCACATGGCAGAGAAAAAGAGTTTTCTGTGGGTAGGGGGATGAGTGAAATAGATAAAAAGAATTAGAGTTCCCTTACTGTAATGAACAATGAATAATGTATAGAATCATTGAAATTATATTGTACATCTGAGACTAATATAACACTTTACATCAATTATACTTGAAGAAAAAAAGAAAGAGAGCTAGCTGGTACTTTTATTATAAGGATGGTAATCTCATCATAAGGATTCCTCTCCATAACCATCCAACCCTAACTATCTCCAAAGGCTCTACCTCCAAACCATCTCATTGAGGGTTAGGCCTTCAACATATGAATTTGGGTGAGGGGACAACACAATTCAGTCTGTAGCAGCCACTTAGTATTTCCATGCATGCCACCCCAACTTCCAACTTCCCTTTATTCCACTAGCCACAGGATAGTAGTTGCTTTCCTCAGTTATTTCCACATTACTTTTTGTTCTCTAATCCCCGATATTAAATTATCTTTATTAAAATAACTTGTACAATTTCTGTTTTCCTAAGTGGACTTTGGTAGGTAAAGCATTAAAATTATGAATCAAAAAGTTTAAGTTATTCAAAAGACAGACTCTTAATGTTTAAAATAAGTTAGGAAAGGCACCTGGGTGGCTCAGTCAGTTAAGTGTCCAACTTCAGCTCAGATAATGATCTCACAGTTCATGAGTTTGAGCCCCATGTCTTGCTCTGTGCTGACAGCTCAGAGCCTGGAGCCTGTTTTGGATTTTGTGTATCTCCCTCTCTCCCTGCCCCTGCCCCTGTCTCTATCTCTGTATCTCTCTCTCTTTCTCTCAAAAATAAACATTAAAAATTTTTTTAAAGGAGTTAGAAGAGATATATCACCTCTCACAAATATACATTTAAAAAACTGCCATGAAGTAAGTTTTAGAGAAAAGAACATTGAACTTAGAAATCAGAAGCTCTAAATAGAAGATCCCATTTTTATTCATTGGTCAACTTTAAACATATCAACTAGTTCTGAAACCTTCATGAGGATATAATAATCTCTGCCTCCTTCACAGACTTGAGATGCCATTTGCTTTAGAAAATAGATACTCGAATATGGAAAACAACTTGACAATAAACTATAAAAGAAAAAAAGAAAATAGACAATTGTTTTGTAAGCTATAATTCATTTTGAAGTAAAAGTTATTATTTGTTAATAACTATACCTCTAAGAATTAATAATACTCAGCTAAAATTTCAAAGGTTATTTTCTTTTAAAGCTTTAACTTAATTTTACATAAATAATTTATTTTTGAAGGCTCTTTAGCCATACCCAAACCATATTTACCTTTATTAGTATTCTTTTTCTTACCTGTGGAGATGACACTGTTAACTCACCATCAATAAAGTTTGTGCCTCTGGGTATTTGCTAATAGTAGGTGGATAGTTGCTTTGAGCTACTGAAGCAGAGCAAATCAATTCTGATTAAACACTTGACTAGAGAAATAAAGGATGTTAAAGTGAGGTTATTGACCCTGATTTATTTTTCTTCCTCTTAATGATATTTTTGGTGATTTTTTTAAAATCATTTCTGAGTATTTAATGTTAGATTGTTAAATCCTATAAATGACCACTTAAACATTCTCCCTTTCTAAAAATAAGGGCTTCTGTGAGTCACACTTATGAGTGCAGAAGAAAACCAATGGTCTTGGAATTGAAAATAGAAAAATAACCAGTAGGCATTATCACATGGATGCCTCACCAGCTCAGACCCAGCATACTGTGAAAATAACTTGTTATTCCTCCAACCAGAAACAGACAAGATAAAGTTATTTTTGTCCCCCAATCATTCACATGGTAAATTCAGAATCAGCCCTTCTCTGGAAACTCTAGCTGCAGGCAGTTGCCAAACTCAATTATTTTTCACTTTTTCATGTCTGCCATATGTACTTCTCTTTCCTTTCTTTCATCTCACTGCCCAGCTCCAGTCCTAGCTTGATGCCTGACTGCTACAGTGAATTTCTTCAACTCCTAACCACCTCTGTCCTTTCCACATTCCAACACAATTCATCCTCTACTGCCAAAGTGGTTTTCCTGTATTCCTGAGGTCCTTAAGAAAAAGCTCTGTCAAATTTTCTTTAATAATTTTCATCCTAAGTAGTTCTCTTCAGAGAGAGAGGGGAGAGAAAGCACTGCCTTTAGATTCAACAGAGTTAGGATAGCCTCATATCAGCTATACCTCATATCAGATATACCTCATATCAGCTATGCCTGTAGAACCACACTCAGTGCAATGTGGAAACCAAAGACTGTATGGAATACACCACCTTGCCGTACCCACCAATTATCAGGCACGTAAACAGAAACTTACATGGGTTGCAGCTCCACAGTTGCCAACATTTGGAAGAATTACAATTTCTAAGAAGTCTGTCCTTTGTACCTGAGACTTTGAGGTTGAGAGTTAGACTAAGGTACACTCCAGATAGCAGGAGTAAAGATAAATATGCTCCAACACATGATTTTGATTCTTTAGTTTACGAGTTTAGCATACTATGGGAGTGGGTTTCGTAAAGACCACTATCTGAGGAACTTCTAGAAATTAAGTTTGTTATTAACTTTGTGACTATAATTTATTTAAAAAAAAACCCTCATTTTCTTCAGAAGCCAAATAAAAAAATAAAAATAGCTATGTACAGTTTGGAGGGCATGAATCGTAATCACTACCAAATCTGTGGGTTTCACATATTGATAACCTAACAATAAAAAAAATAGACACAAGAATGTTTATTTTGAGTCAGTGCAGTTATATTTTCTACTTTGAGAGGGAAAGAAGTGCTAATTCCAAATATTTATCAAAGTATAGCTTGTTCATATGTAAATGTTATTGCATTTTTTTGTTTTTATTTAAATTCCAGTTCATTACCACATAGCATAATATTAGTGATTCCACTCTTACTTTCTGCATTTTACTTTATTTTATAATTTTATTTAAAATTTTAAATGTTTATTTATTTTTGAGAGAGACAGAGACAGAGTGTGATGAGAGAAGGGGCAGAGAGAGAGGGAGACACAATCTGAAGCAGGTTCCAGCTGTCAGCACAGAGCCCAATACGGGGCTTAAACTCACAAACCTGATCCGAAGTTGGACACTCTTAACCAACTGAGCCACTCAGGCACCCCTACATATTGCATTTTAAAGTAAACAAGCAAAACAAAGGGCACAGTGTATAAATGTATGGCCAAAGTGAAAACCTATTTCATGTTTGAATTTTGATTTCTTAAAATCATTTTGTGGGGAAAAACCCGCAATGTTATGCTTATTATATACATAAAATACAACTTTATTGTTCTATAGAGTACATTAAGTGCTCTTCGATAGTTTTAAAAAGAAAGAAGAAGGAAGGAAAAGAAGAAAAGAAAGAGAGATATAGGAAGGGAGGGAGATAGGCATGCAAGGGAGGGAGGAAGGAAGAAATGCCACTGCCTAGTGTGTGACAAACCAAACGCATGACAAGCAATCTTCTGCATACAAAAACTTTTGGTTTTGAAGTGTGTACCTAGAATAATTTTAAGGCATTAAACGCAGTAATTTGCAATTCAGATTTATGTTCAAGATACCACTTGTACTGCTCCAATAAAAACAACTCAACTGAAGTGGCAATTAGATGAACATATCTGTTCATAATTTTTTATTCTGATTTCTGACTAATTTAAGCACATTTTTGGATAATCTAAATCCAAAGTACCTCCATTATTTTGTTTTATCTCAAATGTCTTTGATGGTTAGTTAAACTGAACAAGCTTTAGGCTTATTGGTCATTTGCATTTCTACTTCTGTGAGTTGTTCTGGAATGCTCTCTGTTCATTTTTTCTTACTGTTTTTGATTTTTAATGTGTAAACCCTATATATTAAGGAAAGTAGCATTTACTTACCACATTTGAAGCAAATGTTTTCTTAATATCTTGTTTGACTTTTAAACTTACATTTGTGTGTGCATACAAAATGTATAAGTTTAAGATGTCAATGGGGCGCCTGGGTGGCTCAGTCAATTAAACGTCGGATTTCAGCTCAAGTCATGATCTCATGGTCTGTGGGTTCAAGCCCCGTGTTGGGTTCAGCTTAGAGCCTGGAGCCTGCTTTGGATTCTGTGTCTCCCTCTCTACCCCTCCACTGCTCATGCTCTGTCTTTCTCTCATTCTCTCAAAATAAACAACAAACAAACAAAAAAGAAGTCAAATAAATCCATTTTTTCATTAGGATTCCTTTCACCAATTTTATATTTGGGAAGTTCTTTATTCTGAGATCAGATTAAAAAAATTTAAATATTTTAAAAATGTATTTGTTTTAAAAATCTATTTTTGTGATAGTTTTATAGTTTATGTGGATTTCTTTGATCTAGCTATAACTTGATGCATTTTATACAAAGCTCTATTTTTACTGAAAGGAAATTATTCATGTAATTGATCCCCCTCTGAGTGATTTGATATATCACCTATTATTATATTAGATTATAAAACCTAATTATATATAAAAAGGTATGTTTCTAGATTTTTGTTCTTCCCAATAGATCTATTTGTCTTTTCTTATGTCAGAATTAGATGATTTTAATTAATGTAGCATATCAGTTTTGACAGAATTCAACTGTAATGAAAATCACTGTTATAAGAATTCTTTTTCTCACTCAATAAGAAGTCAAAAGATTGGTAGCCCACGAATGATTCAGCTGCTTAAGATGCATCAGGAACTCAGAATTATTCTCTCTTCTTGCTTCAACAAGCTTAACAATGGCTACCTACTACAACTCCAGCCCCTGTTCAGTTGTGTCATGAAGGAAAAAAAGAATGAAGAAATAACTATACTTTGAGGTCATCTTTAGCTGCAAGAGAGTCTAGAAAATTATAAGGTTTGTTTTAGTTTTTCTTTGCTTGTTTTGATTTTATAGCCTCAATAAGTAAAAGTAGGCATGAGTTCTGGCAATGTAATGTACAGCGTGGTAAATAAAGTTAACTATATAGTATTACCTACTTGAAAGTTGGTAAGAGAACAAATCTTAAAAGTTCTCACCATGCACACACAAAATAATGGTAACTATATGAGACGACAGGTGTTTTAACTAACCTACTATGGTAATCATTTTGTGATATATGTATATTTTGAATTATCACTTTGTATGTCAGAAACTTACATAATGATATGTCAATTCTATCTAAACAAAACTGGATAAAAAATTGCTATACCTACATTTATAATCTTCAAATGAGTTCAAATTTTCCTGCTTATCATTTCCAGCCATTTTTATTTCCATTTTCATGCTCTTTAAATTGTTTAATTATGTAGTTTCTGCCATAGAACATTCAAGGACAGTGTTCTATGATCCTTCCCTGTAAGCTCTGGTCACAATACTTTTCCACTGGAAACTGGGTGTTGCCCCATTGTTTCTGGGAATTATTGCTTTTGAGGAGCACTCTGAGGCCAACTTGACTTGCTTTGTTTAGTAGTTAACCTGAACATGCTTTCCTAGTTGTTTTTAGGATCTTTAATCATTGAAAATTCCACCAAAATGTCTTTTTATCATTGTTTTTCTCCTAACGGAAGTATAATTTCAATTTTTATTTTTATTATTTAAAAATTTTTAAAATATTTATTTATTTTTGAGAGAGACAAACAGAGTGTGAGTGGGGGAGGGGCAAGGAGAGAGGGAGACATAGAATCCAAAGCAGGCTCCAGGTTCTGAACTGTCAGCACAGAGCCCAATGAAGGGTTCAAACTCATGAACCATGAGATCATGACCTGAGCTGAAGTCAGATGCTTAACTGACTGAGCCACTCAGGTGCCCCTAATCTCAAATTTTAGATTATGATTTTATTTATTTAGATCTCTAAAGTTTGCTTCTGTTTATTTGATTATTATTTCTGTCTTGCATTTCATCTTCTAGAATTCTTACATCCTGTAGTTTGGATATCTTAAAATAAACCTTCTTTTATATTTATTTATTCTGTTTCTGGGAGGATATTTTTCTTTCAAAAGCTTAATAGTTTCAGTATCAAATCTACTATTCATGCCCTAAATCAGTTTTTCATTTGTTAATTGGATTTACCATATCCTTTTAAATTGCAGATTATCCTTTAATTATGGGTGATTGTTTCAGCTTCATTGATAAAAAATTCTCTCAAATCATATTGAAAAATATAACTCAAATGTTTTCTAATATTTTTGCCTTCTTTTTGTTAATTATATTTCAAAAGGAGGTAGACCTTGCAATTCCTTTGAACCACAGCATCTCTTTAGTGACACCATGATTTTTCTCTTCTTTTCCATAGAGAGGTGAATACTTTTTCTGGCATTGTGTATCAGCTAGTGATTGCTGTATAACAAGCCACTCCAAACATATTGAATTAAAACAATAGCCATATTTAGCCATAATAGCCATTCATCATTCTATGGAAAAACAATTTAGGTTGGACCCTACTAACAGTTTTTTTTTTCTGGTTTTTATTCATCTCCCTTATGCATCTACAGGCACTTTCAGGTCAGCTTGGTGACTGATCCTGGAGGTTCACTGACTATTAGCTAGGATACCTCAGCTATCCTTAAATGACCTCTCATTTTCCAACAAGTTAGCCTGAGCTTGTTCTCACAGCAGTGTAAGGGGTCCAAGAGGGAAGTAGAAACAAGAAAACACCTTATCAAATCTTGGTTTCCACCAAGTTTTCTACTCTTTAGTGAAAGTGAATCAGATGGTTAAACTCAATACCAGAGTGGAAAAGGACTACAGAGTTACAGGACAGGAGTGTACATATAGGGAGATTATTATTTGAGGCTATCAGTATAATCAGTATGCTAAATATTTCTTCATATTTATGTAGTTGTTGAGCTAAAGTCAGTAAGGGATTAATTGAAACCCATGCAAGTCTTCATAGATAAAGTTTGAGGCCTAACCAATTTCTGTGGGTAGGAAGTATAGATAGCTATAGTTGAGATATTTTCTCTTACTTCCACCCTGCTTCTCCATGACTCAGTTCCCTGAATGTCTGCTCAATATGGTATCCATACATGAATTGAACTCGGTACACCTAGAACTGCTTAACTTAGCAAAGTAAATGTTAAGTGTATGAAAGCTCAATAATCTGTTCTTACCAATATTTCTAGCAGTAACCAAGTAACAGTGGAGGCCTACCAGTGCCTCCACACCACCCTGTGCAAAACTACTTTCTTTCTAGGACAAGAGGATGGTGCATAAGGTCTTTATGACCTGTATATTGTCTCAATCAAATTACATATTTGGACAAATTCCATAAAGGTTGTGAGATATGTCAATGATTTTAGTTCTCATTTCTATCTTTGAGGCACATTTTCCCAAATTTTCATGTTCCAATGTAGTTGTTGCTGTTGTTGAAGTGAGTTTACATACAATACATAGATCTTTCGAGTTCATTTCAATGAGTTTTAAGAAATATTTATACTCATGAAAGTATCACCCAAAATCAACATACAGAACTTTTCCATTATACAAGAAAACTTCCTTGTGCTTCTTCCATGCAATCAATCTTCCTCATGCAAAAAACCTATTGACTTCTCTCACCAGAAATTATTTTGCTTCTTCTTAAGGTTATAAAAATGGAATCAGGCTCTGTCCCTCAACATCATGCATTTGAGATTCATTCATGTCAATGCATGTATCATTAGTTTGTTCCTTTTTGTGGCTAGATAGTATTCCAGTATTTGAATATACCACAGTTTATTTATTTATTCTTCTGTTGATGCCATTTGATTTGTTCCCAGTTTGGGGCAGGTATGAATAAGGCTCTAATACATATTTTCACATTAGCTTCCTTATTTATGTTGAATTTCTAAGGAATAACTATATATAATTCAGTTCTAGAGGATCTTTCAATCATAAAAAGTAGTAAAAATGTTCAAAATGCCTTAGCATTGACCATTAATTTTAAAACACTGCTGCTATCAATTTCAAAAATAGGACTTAGTGCCTATTAAAAATGGAAAATATATTTGTAGAAGAAGTATTATTTCCTCAGTAGGCATTAATAATGACAACCTGAAGAGATCTCTATGGTGTGTGTGTGTGTGTGTGTGTGTGTGTGTGTGTGTGTGTGTTCATTCATTCAGTCTCGATCCTGTCAGAGATTCTCTCCCTTTCCAGTTCAACATTTTAGGAACAAAAACAAAGCACCCATTATATATGGATAGAGAAGCAGATAGCTAATAAAGTGGGTAATAGTATCAAGTTGGGGACAATATGTACAATAGTAGGGAAAAGTCTACCAGATGTAAAGGTGATTGCAGAACCATATAGGAACTGAAACTTAATCAGTAGGTAGTTCCCTAGTTGGGCTGCAGGGATTGGAATAACTTTGTTGGATGAATAACCTGGGAGAGAGAGAAAGATGTAAGGAAAACAATGTTTTAAAAAATTACAATTTACTATACCTCACGATAATTTTCCACTGGAAATTACAATTCAGTAAGTTAAGGATGCAGTTAAGAATCAACATTTTTAAGAAGCACCTCAGGTAATTTTAAAACAATTTTTAATGTTTATTTTTGAAAGAGAGACAGAGAGAAAAAAAGAGAGAGACAGAGCGTTAGTGGGGGAGGGGTAGAGAGAGGGAGACACAGAACTTGAAGCAGACTCCAGGCTCCGTGTTGGCAAGCACAGGGCCCAACATGGGACTTGAACTCATCAACTGTGAGATCGTGACCTGAGCTGAAGTCGGACACCTGAGCTGAAGACGAGCCACATGGTGTCCCAAGAAGCACCTCAGGCAATTTTAAGGCACTTGTTTGGATGATGATCTAGGACTCTCTGAATTGGATGAGTTCTAAGGGGCCTTCTAAACTGAAGGTACTGTATTTGTATTACTAGGGTAAATGCCTCTTGATGTCCTTGCATTATGCTGGAGCCAGATGTTAACCTAGGTATGCCAAAAAGAATTTACAATGTTGTGATAATACTTCTTTCAAAAGACAAGAGTAGCAACATAGAGGACACAGGTAAGGATGCAGCGATAGAGGAATTGGGACAAAGAAAAGATGATGACAAAATAATTCCTAGGAGTTTGACTTCAGCTTTTATAAATTGTCAAAGTTTCCAGATGCAGAAAATGTGAATGAATTTCCTGTCATTATTTGAAAAATGGATAGGCATTTTTATTAAATCGATAAAAATGGAGTGAAGTACAGATTCTGTGCCAGCAGTTTAAGCTGTGAAAATGTAATTGCTCCCAAATTGAGATACATTATCAATTCCTAGTTTAATAGTGACTCAGAATTAAAGGTCATTAATCAGCAAATTTGGCACAAGTAGACGGATAGAGCAACAGTAATTGGTTTAAAAAAATAGAGAATCTAAACATTAGTTTTTGTTTTAATTAGCCAATATGGGCTAGAGCATGTGCTAGGCATTTTACTTACCTTGTCCCTATTCTTTCCAGTAGTCCTGAAAATTAGATGTGGAGTTTAGACTATAAGTAGAACAATATCCTAGGAGGAAATCTGGAAACAGGTTTTTAGTCCAAGCTGTGCCACTTGTTGAGTGGTCTCCATTTTATATAACTACTTAATTCTGAATTTAAGGTCTGCACATGAAGAGTGACTTGAGGCTGTATAACAGTGTATAAGAAGGATCCTTAGGCTGTGTGATTGTAGCAAACAACCCCATTGTCTCAGTGCCTTACACAAAACACGTTTTTCTCTTCTACAAAATCCACCCTGAACCAGCTGTTATACACACAGTGATTGAGTGATGCAATCCTCTGATTCTACCCTTTCAACATGAGGAAGAGAGACTCAGAAAACCTCTAGGAGCTTTTCGCTGCCTCTAACCATAGTGACTTCTCATTTCTACTCACTTGTCATTGGGTAGAACAAGTCACATGGACCCACCTAACTGCAAGGTAGCTAGAAAATAGTCTTCTATATGTTCGAGAAATAAAACCTAGGTTTTATAAAACTAGCACTAGTAAGCCCACTATAAATTCCCTCTTTTGTTTAAGTGCATCAGCATTTATGGCCTTGAGAATACTTGGTTAAGACAATTTGATTCCGACATTTTATAAATGAGTAGGGGAAAAGAGCCTCAATAATAATTACCCAGGATTTTAATCAGTTAGCTCTGATGAGTGTTTATCATCATCATCACAACAGTCAATCTTTAGACATTATGACAATACACTAAAAACCTAATTGAAGTGATAATAATAACAATAACACTTAAGGGCATTTTGTCCAGGCAGTAAAGCTAAGTGCTTTAAATGGGCTAAAATATTCCAATCTCATGACTCTGTGAGGTATGTGTTTTTGTAATTCTCTTTTCACAGCTTGAGAACAAAAATAAAAACAAACATTTAAAAATGCTTTGATGAAAAAATACATAAATATTTTTAATTTTTTGAGGAACCTCCACACTGTTTTCCAATGTGGCTGCACCAGTTTGCATTCCCACCAACAGTGCAAGAGGCTCCCCTTTTTTCACATCCTCGCCAACATCTGTTGTTTCCTCTACAACCCAGCAGTAGCACTACTAGGAATTTATCCAAAGGATACAGGAATGCTGATTCATAGAGGTACATGTACCCCAATGTTTATAGCAGTGCTATCAACAATAGCCAAATTATGGGAAAAGCCCAAATGTCCATCAACTGATAAATGGATAAAGAAGATTTGGTCTATGTATATATACAATGCAATACATACAATGGAATACTACTTGGCGATGAAAAAGAATGAAATTTTGCCATTTGCATCAACGTGGATGGAACTGGAAAGTAGTATGTGAAGTGAAATAAGTCAGTCACAGAAAGACAGATATCATATGTTTTCAGTCATATATGGAGTTTGAGAAACTTAACAGAAGACCATGGAGGAAGGGAAGGAAAAATAAGTTACAAACAGAGATGGAGGCAAACCATAAGAGATTCTTAAATACAGAGAACAAACGGAGGGTTGATGGGGGTGGGGATTGGGGACAGAGAAAACAGGTGATGGACATTGAGGAGGGCACTTGTTTGAACACTGGGTGTTGTATGTAAGTGGTGAATCATGGGAATCTACTCCTGAGCCAAGAGTACACTATATACACTGTAAGTTACCTAACTTGACAATAAATTATTAAAAAGTAAATAAATATATAAATAATAAATGTTTTAAAAAATAAAAATGTTTAGGTTAAGTAACGTATCCATATTTAAAGCATTAGTATATGGCAGAACCATTAACTATTCCTGACTTCAAAGCTCATGTTCATAATGAAGTCATGCTTTGTTTTGTAAACAGACATGGAAACTGGGGCTCAGAGTGATCCTGTCCAGTGTTACTTATCCTCAAAGTTGTGAAGCTAGAACACACTCACCCTTTGGGGTTGAAATATTTATTCTACATTTTTTTTCCATGTGTTATTCATTTAGGATAAAACAGGGTGTTGTTGAAAATAGCCTCTAAAGAAGAAGTTTATCTGTTATATTTCCTTAATTTACTTTTGGCTGCCAGCAGCTTGTCCATGACTCTTGGATCTATAGTCTTCCCCAAATTTGTTTTTTTTTTTTCTTTAACTATGCCTACTGTATTGAAGCACACATAGAGTCCATTCAAGGACACATCTCTTTTGACTATAGCACACACACACTCACAATATTCTTAGAGTACAAATCTCCTATTTTTAAAAACTGCAGAATCTAATTTTTTTGGTCAAGGTATTTCTCCTTGAGAGGCAACTGTACCACCTGTCAGTAAATGTTTGCTGAGGTAAATGAATTTGAATTATTCAGTCAGAAGTTAGTTGAATGCATTAATAAAAACTTCTTTTGTGTTAGATCTGAGAAGATGTTAAAAAGTTATTCTTGGGACGCCTGGGTGGCTTAGTCGGTTAAGCAACCGACTTTCGCTTAGGTCATGATCTCGCGGTTCGTGGGTTCGAGCCCCGCGTCGGGCTCTGTGCTGACTGCCAGCTCAGAGCCTGGAGCCTGTTTCAGTCTGTGACCCCCTCTCTCTCTGACCCTCCCCTCCTCACGCTGTCTCTCTCTCTCTCCTAGAAATAAATAAAAATATTAAAAACAAAAAGTTATTCTATGTACCTATTTTTCCATTACTCAAGAACAGCTGGAGTGAAACAAAAGAGAGGACAAGAGACTTAAGTTGCTCTTTATGAAATTACCATAAAGAGATTACCATACTCTAGAGATCTCCCTTTGCTTCCTATCCTTCAGAAGAATACCTCATGTGTCCCTCTCTTTACCTTATGAAAATTTTCCTTGATCTCTTCAATACAGTACCAGAATAAGATTTATAATGAAATGTAGTTACAGCCTAAAACTATAGTTATTTTCCCCTTCTTTTTTCCTTCCCTCCTTCTCTTCCTTCCTCCTTTGTTTCTTTCTTTTTCTCCTCTCTTCCCCTTTTTATCTTTCTAAAATTGACACTTTTTTTCAATTAATTTTTTTTTTATTTTAAAGAGAGAGCATGAGCAGGGAAAAAGGACAGAAGGAGAGAGAGAATTTTAAGCAGACTGCATGCACAGCATGGAGCTTGATACAGGGCTCGATCCCATGACCCTGGGATCATGATGGGAACTGAAATCAAGAGTTGGATGTTCAGCCAACTGAACCACCAGGATGCCCTACACTTACTATTTTTTACTTTTTTTTTTTAAGCAACTAACAAATGAAGCATGGGAGTTGTGCATTCATCTTTGGTGATGGAGGAGAAAATCCAACACAGTAATATGATATATAAATAAAATGTTAAGTTTATTGTTTTATTGTATCTGGAATGTTTCTGAAGGAGAAAAAGTTTCCAAAAATGATTTTGAAAATAGTTGCAATGTAAGTTCAAGTATGTCATCAATTTAGGGACTTTTTTTTAAAAAAGAAAATATTAAATAGAAATAGGTAGACAAAAAGGAGGAAATATGAGAAGAAAAAATGAAAACACAATAAAATACAAGCAGTGATGGTAAACATGGTCAATTTATGGATAATTTAAAATAAATGTTAACTCAAAATAATCATAATATTGATGAATAGGCATTAAAAACACGATGGAATTAAAATCAGACACTCATTAACGTGAGAAAATACCTATGCTAAAACAGTCAAGAGTCTTGCATTGTTTAAGGGAAAGACAGAGGTGTTGAACATTTCATAGAATTCCAGATATGGAGGAAATAGAAGCACCAGTCAACTCTGAGAATGGGGATACAGAAGGAGCTAAGGGTGGAGACGATCATAAATCTATATCGGAAGCAGTTAACCCCCCATATTTCCTTCTTTCTCCTACACAGCAAGGTAACTACCCTTTCCCAGTCTGGAAAAAGACTGGAGATTTACTCTCTGAAGAGACTAAACCACAGGTACACTAACCTTGGGGACATTAGACCCAGTAAGTGCAGAAGTAGTATGTGACAATAGGGAGAAAAGCAAAGTTTATATACTGAACAGGAAAACCCTCAGATCCCTCACCTCAAGCCAATTCTCAGGCAAGAAATTCAAGATCTACTTTCAGGGGAATTAACCAAGAAAATAATCCTACCAGTAACTGATACTTCAGATACTTGACCCAATGTCTCCTAAGGGAAACTTTTAGTTCACCACTCTCAGCATCCCTTCCCTTAAACAAGGAGCAGGAAGCCACTTGGTAAGCAGTTTAACAGTTACTTATAATGTTAAACATAAACTTTTCATATGATCTAGCAATTTCACTCCTAAATATCTACTTAATACAAAAGAAAACCTGTGTCAAAGACTCAAAGGCAAGTGTTCAACAGCGTTATTATTCATAAGAGCCAAGAACTGAAAACAATCCAAATATCTATCAACTGATGAATGAATAAACAAATGCAGTATATATCCATTCAATAGAATACTATCCATGAATAAAAAGGAATAAACTACAGCTATGACATGAATTAACCTCAAAAACATGCTAGTGAAAGAAACTTCATGCAAAAGGCTACATATTATATGATTCCATTATATGAAATTCCTAGAAAATGCAAATCTTTAAAGACAGAAGGTTGACTAATTGTTTGGGAATAAGGATGAGAGCAGAGACTAACTAAAAATAGGTGTAAGAGATCCTTTTGGGGGTGATGGTAATGTTCTCAAAATGGATTGTGTTGGTGATTACACAACTCTATAAATTTGCTAAAAATCATTGAACTGTACACTGATATTGTACCCTTAAAATTGTACAGATTTGGGGTGGCTTAGTCAGTTAAGCGTCTGACTTTCGCTTAGGTCATGATCTCGCGGTTCGTGGGTTCGAGCCCCGCATCCGGCTCTGTGCTGACTGCCAGCTCGGAGCCTGGAGCCTGTTTCAGAGTCTGTCACTCCCTCTCTCTCTGACCCTCCCCTGCCACGCTGTCTCTCTCTCTCTCCTAGAAATAAATTAAAAAAAAAAAAATCCAATACCCAATATGATGGTATTTGGATGTGGGGCGTTTGGGAGGTGANCTCCCTCTCTCTCTGACCCTCCCCTGCTCACGCTGTCTCTCTCTCTCTCTCCTAGAAATAAATAAAAATATTTAAAAAAATTGTACAGATTTTATAGTATATAAATTGTACCTTGATAAAGATGTTTAGAGAAAGAATATATACCATTCATTAGATATGGACAGGGCACTACGAGATAGAAACAATAAGAAAGAACTCTTAGAAAGTAAACATGATTTTGAACACAATTTTTTTAATGTAATAGAAGTTTGAAATTGAAGGGCAGGTAATCTCCTAGATTACAGAGCTGAAAGCCTGAGACATAAATGATAAAGAACCTAATCTAGGAATTACAACTTCTGACCAACAGGTGTTCTGGATTTAAAGGGGAAAAAACAGGGGAAAGTGTAAAATAAATAAGAGTGAAAGTTTTTCCAGGAATGAAAAGAAGCATGAGTCCTTCACATTTTAAGAGTCTACAGAGACTCAAGAAGAAGGAATGAAAAAACAAACAATAGACAAACTGCCATGACATTTCAAATCATTAAGAAAAGGGTATTAAAATTTCCACAATGCAAAACACAGAAAATGAGAAACAGATGGGCATTGGTTGTCTCACCAACACTAACTGCCATAAGACAATGAAATAATGGCTTATAAGTTCTGAGAGAAAATTATTTTAAACCTAGACTACTGTATCTACACAAATTTTCAATGAGAGGATAAACAAAAGCCTTTTCACTTATTGTAGGGCTCAGGACATTACCTCCTGTACATCCTTTCTGAAAAGAACAAAGGTAAAAAGGAAGAAGGTCATGGGGGATATAAGAAATCATGAACATTACTGAGGAACTGAATGAAATGTTTCCCAGCCTGACAGTTATACAGAATTTCTAATAAGCAAATAATCAAATTAAAGTAGGAAGTCCCTAGACTGAAAAAAGAAAAGGCAGTAGGGTGGATCCCAAGCAATATACAATGACTGTAGAGCTATCTTATATTATGAAGAAATGGCTATCTTATATTATTAAGAAATTATGACAGTAACAACAGACAATATGTTTCTATTCTCAAGAGGTAAGTAAAAATATGTCTACTCTCAAAGTAAGCTATGGCATGATTTTGAACAATAGAAGTGAAGGAAAGACATTCCACCTAGCTTGGATGCTTTGAATTGTTTCCTTCAAATGACATGGTGGTCAGGACATTTTACCCACTGAGAATGAAATATAATCCTAGCACTCTATTTTGCATATAGTTATGATTTTGCAAGCACTATTATTTTTCAACTTTAAGAGATAATTCATTGAAAAAATGCAAGTCTTCAATGTAGTTATGAAACAATATAAACATCATTAACCTTGACTGTACAAAAAGAAAAGAATAAAGGAAAGGAGGAAAGAAGTAGATAATACTATCATCTAACACTGTGGGAAACTGAGATACTATATTTACAGTTGGTGGAACAAGAAATGTCAACAGGACTAAAATACTAAGTATCAAAAACTGGATCAAGGAGATAGAAAGTTGGTTGAGTAATGGGGGCAATTCTTCATCTTTCACAGTGAGGAGTTATGTGTTAAATGTAAAATCAAGCAATAGTGATATATTATTCAGAATATAGGAAGATAACCTCCTTAAAATGTTAAAAGTGTTTCTCTTGATTATGCAATTCCAATTAAAAACCCAGAAAGTTGTTTAGGGGTTATTGACAAACTGTTTCTAAGGTTTATGTAGAGAGGCAAATGACCCAGAATAGTCAACACAATATTGAAGCAGAACAAAGTTGGAGGACTGACCCTAGATGACATCAAGATTTACTATAGAGTGACAGTAATCAAGACAGTATGGTATTCACAAAAGAGACAAATAGATCAATGAAACACAATAGAGAGCCCAGAAACAAACCCACATAAATATATTCAGTCGATCTTTGACAAAGGAGCAAAGGCAATACAATGAAGCAAGCATCTTTTCAACAAATGGCTAGACAATCTGGCCATCCATGTGCAATAAAAAATAAATCTAGACACATACCTTACACCCTTCACAAAAATTAGTTCAAACTGGATCATAAACCTGAATGCAAAACACAAAAGTATAAGACTCTTAGAAAATAACATAGGGGAAAACCTAGATGATTTGAGTATAGCAGTGACATTTCGGACACAACACCAAAGGTATAATCCATGAAAGAAATAACCGATGAGCTAGGCCACATTAAAATCTAAAACTTCTGTTCTGTGAAGGACAATGTCAAGAGAATGAGAATATAAGCCACAGCCTGGCAGAAAATGTTGCAAAAAACACATCTAATAAAGCACTGTTTTCCAAAATATACAAAGCACTCTTAAAACTCAACAATAATAAAATAAACAACATAATTTTAAAATGATCCAAAGATCTTAATAGACACCTCACCAAAGTAGACCTACAGATTGCCAGTCAGCATATAAAAAATGCTTCACATCATATGTCATCAGAGAAATGCAAATTAAAACGACAATGAAATACCAATACATACCTCTTAGATGACCAAACCCAGAACACTGACAATGCCAAATTTCGGTGAGGATGTGGAGCAACAGAAACTCTGACCAATTGCCAGTAGGAATGCAAAATGGAACAGCCACTTTGGAAGACACTTGGTGGTTTCTCACAGAACTAATGCTCTTACCATAAAATCCAGCAATTGCACACCTTGAAATTACCTAGAGGAGTTGAAAACTTATCTCTACCTAAAAATCTGCACATAGATGTTTATAGCAACTTTACTAATAATTGTGAAAACTTGGAAGCAACCATGATATTCTTCAGCAAGTGAAGAGATAAACTGGTATATCCAGACAATGAAATATTAGCACTAAAATAAAATGAGATAGCATGCCATGAAAAGACATGGAGGAATCTTAAATGTATATTACTAAGTGAAAGAAATCAATCTGAAGAGGTCACATACTTTCTGATTCCAGTACATGACATTCTAGAACCAGCTAAACTATCAAGACAGTAAAAAAAAATGAATAAAAAAATTTTAAAAATACCAGTGGCTGCAAGAAATTGGGGTAAGGAGTGGAAAGGGGGAAGAGAAAATACACAGAGCATTATAGGGCAGTGAAAATATTCTATATATCATAACAATGGACATATGTCATTCCACTTTTGTCCAAACCCATAGAATGTGCAACACAAAAAGTGAACTGTAATGTAAACTATGAGCTTTGGGTGTTTATGATATGTCAGTGTAGTTTCATTAATTGTAATATATGTACCATTCTGGTGGGAAGGCTGTGCATGGGGGTATGTGGGAAACATTGGTGCCTTCTCAATTCTGCTGTGAACCTAAAACTTCTTCAATAAAATTAAGTCATAAAAATATATTTTTTTTAAAAGTGCATGTCTTTGACAACTAAAATTAGGGCTAGGGCTGAGGAAGAGCTTTTAATTCTTTAATACATGCATTCATTCAACAGAACCATATTGAGTACCAACTAAGTGCTAAACCTCATTATTATTTTACTTTAATATTGTAAATATATTACATTGAGAAACATTAAAAATTGGAAAAGCTAAATAAAATAAAAAATGAAAACAAGTGACAAATATAATTTAGCATTCACAGTATGAAAACTTCTTCTATAACTGAAAATGTTTTGAAAATCCATTTTTATATAGTTTAATAATGTATAACTTTGATTTTAGCTAAATTACTACTTAAATTGACCAGAAAGACTCAAGTTAGAACATTCATTTTTACCCACACTTTACACTGTTTGTCACTTTCTTTGTTCATTTAACACTTATAACTAATCAAGAATTTCTGAAACTCTGAGCCTAATTCAAGAGCAGAAAATCTGATGGTATAAGATTTGGATTGGGTATTTGTGGATTAGTTATATAATAATAATATTGAAGGAATATTTTCTAAAAATATTCTAAAAATAATTGAAGGAATTTTATAACTATAAAATGAGATTGTTAAAAGAGAGTGGTAGAAATTATCTAGAAGAAGAAACTTTTAAAATATGTACAGAATAGAACCCTGCCATGGCTGGCTTGCTACAGTGCAGGTTCTGATAGGTCAAAGGGAAAATCAATCTTTTTGAACTATGGCTACTTGCAGAAAGGATCCAACATGCAACATATGCAACATGCTTTACATATACATCCAGGAAATTCACAGCCAGGAGAATATTTTTGATGCTATACGTTAAGAGAGACATTTGGGGACTACTTCCATGATGAAGAAGATGGGTTGGATCTTATCTCAGGCTTCCTAGTGTCCCACTTTTCCCAATTTCTGCCATTTTTGTATACAGAAGGTCAAGAAGGGCATGAGATACCATGACAATAAACAATCTGCACAACAGAATCTGTCCCCTGTAGCAGTTAATAAAATGAAATGTATCTCTATGAGATCTGTTTATGCAAATTTTCTCAGCTGTTTTGTTGGTAGAACTGATCTGTGGCTTGACTTTTCATAACTTATGTTCTCCTGTAAAAATTATCTTCAATACACACTCCTCTGTATGTCTGCTCCGTAAACCATGCTTCATTAAATACTAAACCTCTCTCTCAAATCCCCACCATGGACTCTCTTTCCCAGTCACCGGAGCACCTCATGTTTACTTTATTCTTCTCTTTGTCTTGTAACTAAAGAAAAAAAAATGTGAAGTTCTATTTGTAGGAAATTCAAAATAATGTAAAAATCAAAGTCCAAGTAAGAAAACTTTGTTTAGGTCCAGAGATAGATGCATTGGATAGATAGTAATAAGCTAGGAGGAGTTCACTTTATGCAAAGGGTTGTATTATACCATTTATTTCAGTGACTTTAGAGAAAATACTCTCTGCTGCAGGAGAACCCACAATTACCAAATGGAAATAATAGTCTAAATTAGGATTAGATGATGAAATAAATATTTGAGCCATTAATAGAAACCAGTTAGCATCCTCTCATAAAGCACAGAATTTTTCTTCCTATAAGGCCAAGGGGAGAAATGGAGTATAACCATATTGTGATAAATGCAGCTAGTAATTCCCATTGGTAGAATATGTTTGAAGACATGAAGAAACTGATTTACATCAATGTTGTACTGAAGGTAGTTCAGAGAAATGGGAGCTACTAACATTTGGTAGTAAAGGGTCCTGGCTGACACCAGGTTGCCTAGGATTGCATTTCCACTCTCTTTGCCTGCCTGTGTACCATGGGGCAAAATAATTACATGTCCACACAAAGTAGCTGGTTGTGAGGATTAGATGAACCAACACACATGAAGTGCCAGGCGTATCATAAGTACTCATTAAACATTGGGTGGGATCATTTCTTTTTCTGCATTTCCCTTAGGATGCAAAATAATTAGCTGGAAGGAGAGGTCTGCAGCCACTGAGTTTTACATGGGTGGCCACAGTCAATCTTATTTATTAGCTGTTGCAAAATAGAAACAGAAGAAAGTAATTTTTAAATCAATGTGTTGCTGTTGTTTTACGTATAATTGATGTACAATATCGTATTACTTCCAGGTGTATATCTTAGTGATGTGATACTTACATATGATATGATCCTCATAATAAATCTAGTTACCATCTGTCACCATACAAACCTATTATAATATTATTTGTCTATATTTCTTTTGTTGTCTATTACATCCCCATGGGTTATTTGTTTTATAAATGAAAGTTTGTATTTCTTAATCCTCTTCACCTATTTTTTCTGCTCCTGTCTGGTAATCAACATTTTTTTCCTGTAACGATGAGTTGGTTTCTATTTTGTTTGTTTTGTTTTGTTTTAGATTCCACATATAAGTGAAAAAATATGGTATTTTTCTTTCTTTGTCTGACTTATTTCACTTATACCCTTTAGGCCCACCTATATTTCACAAATAGCTGAGTAATATTCCAGCACACCCACGTGCGTGTGCGTGTGTGTGTGTGTGCATGCACGTGTGTGCGCAAACATATACCGCATCTTTATTTATCCATTCATCCATCTATGGATGCATAGAGAGGTGTATATATTTCTTCAAACTGGTGTTTTCACTTTCACTGGATAAATTCCCAAAGTGGATATTCCTCCTTCATGCTGGATCATATGGTAGTTCTATTTTTAATTTTTTGAAGAATCTCCATACTGTTTTCAACAGATGCTGCACCAGTTCACATTTCCAATAAGAATATATGAAGGTTCCCTTTTCTTCACATCCTCACCAACACAATATTTCCCTTCTTTTTTATATGTGTAGCTACTATGACAGCTGTGAGGTGCAATCTCATTGTGGTTCTGATTTGAGCTTCTCTGATGGTTAGTGATGTTGAGGATCTCTTCACGTGTCTATTGACCATCTGTATGTCTTCTTTGGGAAAAAAATGTCTATTTATTCTTCTGTCCATTTTATAAACAGGTTGTTTGGGGGTTTTTTATATTAAGGGATGGAAGGTGTTTATATATTTTAGATATTGACCCCTTATCAGATGTATAATTTGTAAATATTTTCCTTCATTCAGTAGGTGGCTTTTTTATTTTGTTAATGTTTTTCTTTGCTCTGCAGAAGTTTATTTATTTTAGCTTTTCTTATCCTTGCCTAAAGAAACTGGTCCAAAAAAATATTGCCAAGACTGATGTCAGAGAGCTTATTGTCTATGTTTTCTTTCAGAAGTTTTATGGTTTCAGGTCTTACATTCAAGTCTTTAATCCATTTTGAATTTGCTCTTATATATGATGTAAGATAGTAGCCCAGTTTCATTCTTTTGCATGTCCAGTTTTCCCAAAACCATTTATTGAAGAGACTGTCTTTTCCTCCACTGTATATTTTTGCCTCATCTGTCATAGATTCATCATATTAGTCAGGATAGGTTTATTTTGGGGCTCTCTATTCTCATGCATTGGTCTATGTGTCTGTTTTCATGTCAGTACCACACTGTTTTTGATTACTGTAGCTTTATAGCATAGTTTGCAATCAGGGAGTGTGAAACTTCCAGCTTTGTTCTTTCTCAAGATTGCTTTGGCTGTTTGGGGTCTTTTGCTGTTCCATAAAAAATTTAGGATTCTTTGTTCTAGTTTGTGAAAAAAAATGCCTTTCATATTTTCTAGGGATTGCAATAAATCTATGGATTTCTTTGGCTATATGGAAAATTTAACATTAGTCCTTCCAATCCATGAGCAAAACATATTTTTCAATTTATGTGTGTTATCTTCAGTTTCTTTTATCAGTGTCTTAAAGTTTTTGGAGTACAAGTCTTTCACCTTGGTTACAATTCATTCCTGAGTATTTTATTCTTGTTGGTGCAACTGTAAATGGAATGTTTTCTTAGTTCTTTCTGATAACTCACTTTTAGTGTACAGAAATGCAACTGATTTCTAGAGGTTAATTTTTTTAATGTTTTATTTATTTCTGATAGAGAGAGAGCGAGCGAGCAGGGAAGGGTCAGAGAGAGAGAGGGAGATACAAGATCTGAAACAGGCTCCAGGCTCCTACCTAGCTGTCAGCACAGAGCCCAATGTGGGGTTCGAACCCACGAACAGTGAGATCATGACCTGAGCAGAGGTCGGGCGCTTCACTGACTGAGCCACCCAGGCACCCCTAGAGGTTAATTTTGTATCCTACAACTTTACTGAATTCACTTCTTAGTTTTCATAGTTTTGAGTGGAATCTTAGGGGTTTCCATACATAGTAATATGTCATTTGCAAATAATGATGATTTTATTTCTTTCTTTCCAATTTGGTTGTCTCTTTTTCTTTTTGTTGTCTGATTGCTGTGGCTAGGACTTCCAGTACTACACAGAATACAAGCGATGAGAGTGGGTATCCTTGTTTTATTCCTGATATTAGAGAGAAAGCGTTTAGCTTTTCAACCATGGGGTATGATATTAGCTGTGGATTTGTCATATATGGCCTTTATTATGTTGAGGTCTCTTGTATCCAGACCCACTTTTTGAGAGTGTTTATCACATATGGGTGTTGAATTTTGTTAAATACTTTTTCTGCATCTATTGAGATGATCATATTATTTTATCCTTTGATTTATTAGTATGGTATATTGATTGATTTGTGAGTGAACCATCCTTGCATCCCTGGAATAAATCCCATTATATCATGGTGTGTGATCAAATTAAAGTATTTTTGATATCAGTTTGCTAATATTTTGTTTAGGGTATTTGCATCTATGTTCATGAGGGATATTGGCCTGCAATATGTACGTGTGTGGGGGGTGTCTTTGTCCGGTTTTGATATAAAACTCACAAGATGGGTATGAAAGTATTCCATCCTCTGCAATTTTTTTGGAATAATTTGAGAAAAATAAGAGCTAACTCCTCTTTAAATATTTGATTATTTGATAGAATTCATCTATGAAGCTAGCTCATCCTAAATTTTTGTTTGGAGGGTTTTAGTGCTAGATTTTGTTTTGGAAAGTTTTTTAATTAATAATGCCATTTCATACTTGTAGCTGGTCTATTTAGATTTTCTATTTCTTCATGATTTAGTCTTCAATGGTTGTGTGTTTGTAGGAATTTAACCATTTCTTCTAGAGTTTCCAATTTGTTGGCATGTAGTTGTTCATGATAGTTTTTTTATGATCCTTTGTGTTTTTCTGGTGTCAGTTTTAACTTCTTTCTCATTTCTGATTTTATTTATTGATCCCTCTCTTTCTTGATGAGTCTGGCTAGAGGTTCAATGACTTTGTTCATCTTTTCAATGAACTAGCTGTTAGTTTCATTGATCTTTTCTATTGTTTTTGAGGATTTCAGTTATTTTCACTTTGATCTTTATTATTTCCTTTATTCTACTCACTTTGGGTTTTTTAGTGTTTATTCATTTAGAGAGAGAGAGCAGGAAAGAGACAGAGAGAGAGGAAGAGAGAGAAAATCCCAATCTGACAGTGCAGGGCCCAACACAGGGTTCAGTCATGACCAGGAGATCATGACCTGAGCTGAAATCAAGAATCCAGGTGCTCCTCCTTTCTTCTATTGATTTTAGATTTTGTTCTTCTTTTTCTAGCTCCTTTGGGTATAAAGTTATATTGTTTATTTGATATTTTTTTTATTTCTTGAGGTAGGTCTGTATTGCTATCATCTTTCCTCTTAAACTGCTTTTGCAGTGTCCCATAGATTTTGGAAAATTGTGTTTTCATTTATATTTGCCTCAAGGTATTTTTTGATTTCCTCTTTGATTTCTTCATTGACACATTGGTTGTTTAGTATCCACATGTCTGTATTTTTTCCAATTTTCTTCTCTTGATTTTTAGTTTTGTACTACTGTGGTCAGAGAAGATGCTTCATATGACTTCAATCTTCTTGAATGTATTAAGACTTAATCTGTCCTGGAGAATGTTCCATGTACACTTGGAAAGAATATATGTTTGGGAATGAACTGTTTTGTATATAACTATTAAGTCCTTCTGGTCTAAGTGTAATTTAAGGCCAATGTTTCCATATTGAGTTTCTTTCTGGATGATGTATCCATTGATGTTATGTAGTAAGGTATTAACTCATTTGCTATTATTGTATCATTGTTAATTCCTCCCTTTAGGTCTGGTAATATTTGTTTTATATATTTAGGTCCTCTTATGTTGGTTACATAAATATTTACAAATGTTAAGTCCTCTTTGTGGATTAATCCCTTTATCATTTTGTAATTCCCTTCTTTATCTTTTGTTACAGTCTTTGTTTTGAAGTCTATTTTGTATGGAATAAGTATAGCTATCTCAGCTTTCTTTTCATTTCCATTTGGATAGAATGTCTTTTTCCATCCCTTCTCTTTTCAGTATATCTGTTTTAAATCTGAAGTAAGTCTCCTGTAGGCAGCATATATATACTTACATATTTATATATTTGTATACATAAAATAATTATAATGTATTTTTAATATATTTACAAGCTTGTATGTTTATATCTGCATGTATGTGTGTAGATATATGTATATGTATAGACATATAAATATATATCTAGGTAGATACATATTGGTCTATTTGACTTGATAATCACTTATGTTTTATAGGCATTCCAAAAATAGTATATTTTTACACCCCTCCAGTTATATATATATATATATATATTTTTTTTTTTTTTACAAATAGTTTATTGTCAAATTAGTTTCCACATAAGACTCAGTGCTCATCCCCACAAGTGTCCTCCTCCATGCCCATCCTCCCTCCCCCCTACATCCATCAGTCCTCAGTTTTTGTCAGCATTCAAGAGTCTCTCATGATTTGTCTCTCTCCCTTTCCCCCACCATTTCCCCCCTTCTTCTCCCTCTTGTTCCTCCATCAAGTTCCTCCTAATCCTCCTATACATGCAAACATATGGTATTTGTCCTTCTCTGCCTGACTTATTTCGCTCAGCATAACACCCTCAAGGTCCATCCATGTTGCTACACATGGCCAGATTTCATTGTTTCTCATTGCCATGTAGTATTCCATGGTATAGATAAACCACATCTTCTTGATCCATTCATCTGTTGATGGACACTTAGGCTCTTTCCATGTTTTAGCTATTGTGGAGAGTGCTGCTATGAACATTGGGGTACATGTGCTCCTATGCCTCAGCATTTCTGTATCCCTTGGGTAAATTCCTAGCAGTGCTATTGCTGGGTCATAGGGGAGTTCTATTGTTAGTTTCCTGAGGAACCTCCACACTGTTTTCCAGAGGGGCTGTACCAGTTTACATTCCCACCAACAGTGTAGGAGGGTGCCCGTTTCTCCACATCCTCGCCAGCATCTAGAGTTCTCTGATTTGCTCATTTTAGCCACTCTGACTGGCGTGAGGTGGTATCTCAGTGTGGTTTTGATTTGTATTTCCCTGATGAGGAGGGATGCTGAGCATCGTTTCATGTGTCTGTTGGCCATCTGGATGTCCTCTTTGGAGAAGTGTCTGTTCATGTCTTCTGCCCATTTCTTCACTGGGTTGTTTGTTTTTCGGGCGTGTAGTTTGGTGAGTTCCTTATAGATTCTGGATATTAACCCTTTATCTGATATGTCATTTGCAACTATCTTTTCCCATTCCGTTGGTTGCCTATTAATTTTCTGGGTTGTTTCCTTGGCTGTGCAGAAGCTTTTAATCTTGATGAGGTCCCAACAGTTTATTTTTGCTCTTGATTCCCTTGCTTTTGGGGATGTGTCAAGTAAGAAGTTGCTGCGGTGGAGGTCAAGGAGGTTGTTTCCTGCTTTCTCCTCTAGGGTGTTGATAGTTTCCTGTCTCACGTTCAGGTCCTTTATCCATTTTGAGTTGATTTTTGTGCATGGTGTGAGAAAATGATCTAGTTTCATTCTTCTGCATGTTGCTGTCCAGTTCTCCCAACACCATCTGTTAAAAAGGCTGTCTTTTTTCCATTGGATATTCTTTCCTGCTTTGTCAAAGATCAGTTGGCTGTATACTTTTGGGTCCACTTCTGAGTTCTCAATTCTGTTCCATTGGTCTATGTGTCTGTTTTTGTGCCAATACCATACTGTCTTGAGGATGACAGCTTTGTAGTAGAGGCTGAAGTCTGGGATGGTGATACCTCCCGTTTTGGTTTTATTTTTCAGTATTACTTTGGCTATTCGGGGTCTTTTGTGGTTCCATACAAATTTTTGGATAGTTTGTTCTAGTTTTGAGAAGTATGCTGGTGCAATTTTGATTGGAATTGCATTGAATGTGTAGAGTGCTTTAGGTAGTAATGACATCTTAACTATATTTATTCTTCCTATCCATGAGCATGGAATGTTTTTCCATTTCTTTGTGTCTTCTTCAATTTCCTTCATAAGTTTTCTATAGTTTTCATCATACAGATCTCTTGTATCCTTGGTTAGGTTTATTCCGAGGTATTTTATGGTTTTTTGTGCAATTGTGAATGGGATCAGTTTCTTGATTTCTCTTTCTGTTGCTTCATTATTGGTGTATAAAAATGCAACCGATTTCTGTACGTTGATTTTGTACCCTGCAACTTGGCTGAATTCTTGGATCAGTTCTAGTAGGCTTCTGGTGGAGTCTGTCGGGTTTTCTATGTAGAGTATCATGTCATCTGCGAAGAGTGAAAGTTTGACTTCCTCTTTGCCAATTCTGATGCCTTTGATTTCCTTTTGTTGTCTGATGGCTGATGCTAGGACTTCCAGCACTATGTTAAACAACAGTGGTGAGAGTGGACATCCCTGTCGTGTTCCTGATCTCAGGGGGAAAGCTCTCAGTTTTTCCCCGTTGAGGATGATGTTAGCTGAAGGCTTCTCATAGATGGCTTTGATGATGTTTAAGTAGGTTCCTTCTATCCCAACTTTCTCGAGAGTCTTTATTAAGAAGGGATGCTGTATTTTGTCAAATGCTTTTTCTGCATCTATTGACAGGATCATATGGTTTTTATCTTTTCTTTTATTGATATGATGGATCACATTGATTGATTTGCGAATGTTGAACCAGCCCTGTAACCCAGGAATGAATCCCACTTGATCTTGGTGGATGATTCTTTTGATATGCTGCTGGATTCGATTTGCAAGGATCTTGTTGAGAATTTTTGCATCCGTATTCATCAAGGATATTGGCCTATAGTTCTCTTTTTTTGTTGGATCTCTGTCTGGCTTGGGAATCAGAGTGATGCTGGCTTCATAAAATGAGTCCGGGAGTTTTCCTTCGACTTCTATTTTTTGGAATAGCTTGAGAAGAATTGGGATTAATTCTGTTTTAAATGTCTGGTAGAATTCCCCAGGGAAACCATCAGGTCCAGGGCTCTTATTTGTTGGGAGATTTTTGATCACTGATTCGATTTCTTCACTCGTTATGGGTCTGTTCAGGTTTTCTATTTCTTCCCGTGTGAATTTTGGTAGTGAGTGTGTGTTTAGGAATTTGTCCATTTCTTCTAAGTTGTCCAATTTGTTGGCATATAATTTTTCATAGTATTCCCTGATAATTGCTTGTATTTCTGAGGGGTTGGTTGTAATAAGTCCATTTTCATTCATAATTTTGTCTATTTGGGTGCTCTCTCTTTTCTTTTTGATAAGCCTGGCTAGAGGTTTGTCAATTTTGTTTACTTTTTCAAAAAACCAACTCTTGGTTTCATTGATCTGTTCAATTGTTTCTTTGGTCTCTATGTTGTTTATTTCTGCTCTAATTTTTACTATTTCTCTTCTTCTACTGGGTTTAGGGCGTTCTTGTTGCTCTGCCTCTAGCTCCTTTAGGTGAGCTGTTAGATTTTGGACTTGTGCTTTTTCTAATCTCTTGAAATAGGCCTGGAGAGCAATGTACTTTCCTCTTAGGACTGCCTTGGCCGCATCCCATAGATTTTGAATTGTTGTGTTTTCATTTTCATTTGTTCCCATTTATTTTTAAATTTCATCTCTAATTGCCTGACTGGCCCATTCAATCTTTAGAAGGGTGTTCTTTAACCTCCATGTTTTTGGAGGTTTTCCAGACTTCTTCCTGTAATTGATTTCAAGTTTCAAAGCATTGTGATCTGACAGTGTGCATGGTATGATCTCTATTCTTTCAATTTATTGAGGGCTGCTTTATGTCCTAGTATGTGATCTATCTTGGAGAATGTGCCATGCTCACTTGAGAAGAAAGTAAATTTCCTGGCCTCAGGATGTAGAGTTCTAAATATATCTGTCAGATCCATCTGGTCCAATGTGTCTTTCAAGTCCACCTTTTCTTTAGTGATTTTCTGTCTGGTTGACATATCCATTGCTGTAAGCGGCGTATTAAAGTCCCCTGCTATTAGCACATTCTTATCTATAAGCTTGTTTCTATTTGTGATTAACTGTTTTAGATATTTAGGTGCTCCCATATTCGGTGCGTAGACATTTATGATTGTTAGTTCTTCCTGATGGATGGACCCTGTAATTATTATGTAGTGCCCTTCTTCATCTCTGTTATTGTTTTTAATTTAAAGTCCAGTTTGTCTGATATAAGTATAGCTACTCCGGCTTTCTTTTGATTTCCTGTAGCATGATATATATTTCCCTATCTCCTTACTTTTAATCTGAAGGTATCTTCCTGTTTAAAATGAGTTTCTTGTAGACAGTATTAGATGGATTTTGTTTTTGTATCCATTCTGCTACCCTATGTCTTTTGATTGGAGCATTCAGCCCATTTACATTCAGTGTTATTATTGAAATATGTGGGTTTAGAGTCTTTGTATCTTCTGTAGGGTTCATGTTTGTGGTGGTGTCTCTCGTATCTTTGTTCCTTGCAACCGTTCCTTCAGAGCATCCCCCTCAGGATTTCTTGTAGGGCTGGCTTAGTGGTGACAAATTCTTTCAATTTCTGTTTATTTGGAAAGGTTTTTATCTCACCTTCTATTTTGAATGACAGGCTTGCTGGATAGAGGATTCTTGGCTGCATATTTTTACTGTTCATCACATTGAAGATCTCCTGCCATTCCTTTCTGGCCTTCCAAGTTTCAGTAGATAGGTCTGTCACCACTCTGATAGGTTTCCCTTTGTATGTTAGGG
>NW_024080794.1:3025503-3029495 GCF_003009895.1 Hyaena hyaena
CTTCAGCACCTTTCCCTCTCTCTTCCTCTTCTGGGATTCCTATGATACGGATATTGTTACGTTTGACCGTATCGCTGAGCTCTCGAATTCTTCTTTCCTGTTCCTGGATCAGTTTGTCTCTTTTTTTTGTGAGCTTCTTGTTTTTCTATAATGGTGTCTTCTAAATCACTTATTCTCCTTTCTGCCTCTTCAATCCGTGCATTGGAGGCCTCTAATTTATTATGGATCTCATTTATCACATGTTTTAATTCTTCATGCCTATTTTTATTTTCCATTCTGTCTGTAGCCGTAGTTTCTTTGATGTCCCCTATGTTTTTTTCAAGCCCAGCTATTAATTTTACCATTATTATTCTATAATCTTGTTCAGTTATGCTGCTGATATCTGTTTTGAGCAGTTCATTAGCTGTCATTTCTTCTTGGAGTTTCTTTGGAGGAGAACTCTTTTGTTTCATCATTTTAGTTAGCTTTCTGGCTCTTGTTGGTTTTAAAGACCTGTTATGCTCTCTGTATCTATGAGCGCTGCTATATCCAAGAAGACTCTTTGACTTTCCAGGGCCTATCCTTTCAGAGAGTGTTTTTTGAATGATATCTCTTGGTCTCTCTTATTGGGACCTTGGTTATTTTATTTTCCTGTTTGTAGTGTAATTTGGGACTCTCCACCTTGTGTACTCTGGCTTTTTTCTTGCGGTAACCCTGGAAAAGAAAACAGACAAACACACAGGGAGCAGGAGCACACAAACGCACAGGCTAATTCAACTAACATGCAAAGTGAGAGGTAAAACGAAAAAGTTAAGAGAAAAGACGGAGGAGGGAGGGCGAATAATAGGGAGTATAAAATACATAAAAGGGTCAAAAAGGGGAAAAGAAAAGGAAAAAAGAAGAAAACCGATGGACAAAGAATGGTTTAAAGCATATAAACGGATTTCCCAGCTACAGTTAAATAGCCGTGTGTATGCAGTGCTGGTTGAAGAGCATAGAGAAAGAGAGAGAAGACAGGGCGGGGGTGAGGCAAAATTGGAAATAGAATGAACAAGCAGAAGGGATAAGAAGCTTTTTTCAAAGAGCTAAAGGGTAGAATATGGTTGGATAGGTGAGAGAAGGACGCTGGTGTTATCCAGAGAAACTATATAGTCTAATTACTCCTGAGCAAAAGAGATGAAAATGTCGGTAGGTGTAGAATTTACATTTACAGAATGGACTCGTTGTGATTGTTTAAGCAAGCTGGGGACCAGAGTTAATCAGGTCAGTGTTCTGGGGAAAAAAGAGAGAAAAGAGAAAGAAGAAGAAAAAAGAAAAAGAAAAAAAAAAGAGGGAGGAGGAAGGCAGCTCTCAGGCAGGTATGGGTGTGGCGTTATCCAATGCCTCAGGTGGGAGTTCTGCCTTGGCGGTTGTGGGGAGGAGAGTGATGGTGCTCCAGTCCCTTCTAGAATCAAGCGCTGCACCTTGCTTTTTTGGGCGTGTAAACTCCCCGTACTGGGGGCGCAGCCAAAGTGGGTTGCACGCTTCCACCCAGGCCAGTCCCAGTCTCCAAATCCCCGTCCGCGCGCCCTGCTGAAATTGCCTTAGACACAGCTTCCCAGGCAATCCCCTCGGGGCAATTCCAGGCCCCCTGCCGAGCTCTGGGGGTGGAGTCAGAATTGCTGCTTCCTTCTCTCGGTAGGGCTGGCGAGCATGGGTGGGGTTTGCCTGCTGGGTTTGCAGGGCCCGAGCCCGCTGGAGTGAGGAAAACCAGGTCCCTCTATGGCTCATCACCCGAAACACGAAGTCACAGGCAAATGTCCCAGTTTTTAGTTCTTTGCCTTCCCTCTCGAGTTCCAGCCAGCCTGGTGCGCGGATGCCCAGTGTACACGTGCGGTGTACACGTGCGGCTCTTTCTGGGACCCAAGCCGCCCGGGAGGACAATGGCTGCAGGCGCGCCGCTACTCTGAAGTCCAGCCGCCAGGAGCCCGCAAAGAAGCAGTCTGTGCGCTCAGACCCCGCAGGACCAGTTGACGCGAGGGGACCTGGTTTGCAGGTATTTGGCAAGTACAGTCTTTCTATGCACCGAGCGGAGGTTTTCCCCCCGCCCCGATGGGAGGTTTTTCTGTTTCGGACTCTCTCTTTTTCCCTCTCACTCCCCGTAGAGGGTGGAGGGGGATCGCCTCACACCCTGGAGTCTCCGATCCCCACCCGATTTTATCTCCCCCAGTTCGCACTCACGTTAGAAGGCTTTCTCAGTGGATTCTGCGTCCTTTTTTCTCCCAAATCTCAGGTTTTGTAAGGTTTCCAGTGGCTTCAGATCTTTTCTGTGTGATGTATGGGCGGGAGTGCAAGAACGGAGCTCCTTACTTCTCCGCCATCTTGCCCCCTCTCCAAGTTTATATTTTTGACATGATATTTTGCATCTTTTTGATTTGTGTATCCCTTAACTATTTATTGTATTTATAGCTGATTTTACTACTTTTGCTTTTTAATCTTTATACCAGCTTTTTAAATGACCATCCACTGCCTTTACTGGTAAAGGTATTTGCTTTTACCAGTAAGATTTTTTCATATACTTTATTTTTACTTCTGGCCTTTTTTTTTGACTAAGGAAGACCTTTAAAAAACTTGTAGGTCTGATTTGGTACTGAAGAACTCTGTTAGTTTTATTTGTGTAGGAAACTCTTTATCTCTCCTTTAACTCTGAATGATAATCTTGCTGGTTAGGATATTCTTAGATTTAATTTTTTTCCTCTTCATCTCTTCAAATATATCCTGCCACTCCTTTCTGGACTGTGAATTGTTTTTTGAAAAATAAGCTGATGGCTTTATGGGGTTTTCTTTGTGTGTGACTATTTTTTTCTTGCTGCCTTTAATTCTCTCTTCTTTTTTACAGTTTACATACTATAACATTTACATGTTTAAAGTGTACAGTTCAGTAGTTTTTAGTATAATTACTGAGTTCTTTTTTTCTTTTGAGAGAGGGAGGGCATGCTGCACCAAGGCCATCTTGACAGGACAAATGGAGCTTGGGCTGTTGTGGATGGGGGGCACACGGCACCAGGGCTACATTGGCAGGGGGAAGGGATGGTCAGCTGGAGCTGGTATGGCCAGGGACCCAGGGTGTGCTGAGGTAGGTCTAGTAGGCTGGCGAGAGGTCTTGGACTCTGCTCTATCCCACTATTAAGTTGGAAAGGAACTAAAAATTGGCAACTGCCAGTGTCTTTGACCCCTGAACAAGTTCCAGCAAATCCCTGCCCTTTGGGTGAACACTCTAGGATTAGTAAATGGATTTCTTTCACTTATAGTCTAGTTGCTCTTTAAGTTGTTCTTTTTTTGCCATGACCCAGGGCAGTCAAGTCTATGCACAGGCCCCTCAGTGATATTCCTCCCTCCTCCAGGTCACCATGTTAGGGTGACTTCCCTCTCTCCTACTGTTCTCTGTGGGGTTTCTTTATTGTTTGTTGTGCAGAAGCTGTTCAACCCTCAGCTCTTCAGGAGGAATTACTATATCCATAGGTGTAGACTCATAGATTCAGTGTGTCCATAGGAGGACTTGAATTCAGACTCTTCTTACACTGCCATCTTGGAACCTCTCCAATGGGTTGATTTTTAAAAGAAATTTTTTAAGTTTATTTATTTTTGAGAGACAGGGAGAGACAGAGCATGAGCGGGATAGGGGCGGAGAGAGAGGGAGACACAGAATCTGAAGCACGCTCCAGGCTCTGAGCCAGCTGTCAGCACAGAGCCCGACGCGGGGCTTGAACCCACAGACCATGAGATCATGACCTGAGCCGAAGTCGGACGCTTAACTGACTGAGCCACCCAGGTGCCCCAATGGGTTGATTTTTTATTATCAACTTTTTTATTTTTTATTATAAATTTTTTGATATTATCAAATTTTTTATTATCAATTTTTATTGATTTTTTATGCAGTGTATCCCCTGAATTAACCCTAGAAGACCACAGAGATATAACAGTAGAAGGACTTATGTGAGTGTTACAAGTAATTTTCACTTTCTCATATTGAA
>NW_024080795.1:0-2528 GCF_003009895.1 Hyaena hyaena
GCAAGGGAACATCTGTGGCCAAGGAAATATTAGGCCCCGGGGAAGAAAAGGGCCCAGACACACTCTCAGGCTTCCAGTATAAAGAAGCTGAAAGAGTGTGTCTGCTATGCAGAGCATGGGCATATTTGGGACCATTAGGAATGTTGACTCTGTGTATGGGAATGTGGTTGGAATTGTATGCAGACATTTCCCTGTAACCTTCCTGCACTCTCCTGCTGAGCATACTCTGCACGTGGTGGAGGACACACAGCCCATGGGTGCTGTGAAGGAACCGTGCATGTGGCAGGGGACATGTAGCTTTTCGTGGACATCTGAGGAAGAACCTGGATATCCAAGATCCTCCTTGGTAAGGTCTCCACGTGTGAGGGTCATGCTTCCCATTTCTCTTTGTTCCTTTTCAGTCTCTAGATTTCTCTCTTTTTAAAATATATTATTTATTACTGAGAGAGAGAGAGAGAGAGACAGCATGAGCAGGGGAGGGTCAGAGAGAGAGGGAGACACAGAATCTGAAGCAGGCTCCAGGCTCTGAGCCAGCTGTCAGCACGGAGCCTGATGCGAGGTTCTAACCCACGATCCGTGGGATCATAACCTGAGCTGAAGTTCGACGGTTAAGGTCTTGAAGCACCCAGGCACCCCGTCTAGGAGTCTCTTGATTAGTGATTCCTAGGTCTCAGAAGGAACTGAGGACTCTATGGGAGCATGAAGCCACTTGAGAGTGGGTGGACGAGGGTCCTGGACTGAAAGTTGGGATAGGAACTGCCAATTTAGGATAAGATTAGCATCTGGGGAATAGCAAATACTGGATCCCAGGGAAGAAAAAGGCGACATCTGGTTACCAGGAGCCCAAAACAAAGAAGCTGGAAGACTGTGTCTACTCTGCACAGCCATCGTCGACAGTGTGTGGGACCATGGAGGTGGTGTGACCTTCGTGAAAGGCATTGTGGGTTCAGGGGCAATAGAAGCACATGTCCTGTTGTCTGGCTCTCTCTACAATGAAGGTGAAAGAGTGTGTCTACTTCCCAAGCTGTGGCTGGACAGAGGCCGAGACAAGGGCCTTGGAGTGATAATTGTGATTGGCTATGTGGGTTCAGGGCAAGGGCACATCTGTGGCCGAGGAAATATTAGGCCCCAGGGAAGAAAAGGGCCCAATACATTCTCAGGCTTCCAGTATAAAGAAGCTGAAAGGGTGTGTCTGCTATGCAGAGCATGGGCATATTTGGGACCATTAGGAATGTTGACTCTGTGTATGGGAACGTGGTTGGAATTGTATGCAGACATTTCCCTGTAACCTTCCTGTACTCTCCTGCTGAGCATACTCTGCACGTGGTGCGAGGACACACAGCTCCGGGGTGCTGTCAATGAACCGTCCATGAGGGAGGGGACGTTTAGATTCTCATGGATGGCTGCCGATGAGCCTGCATGTCGAGGAATCTCCTGGGTCAGGTCTCCAGGTGTGAGGGTCATGCTTCCCAATTCTCTTTGTTCCTATTCATTCTCGAGATTTCTCTTGAATAGTGAATCCTAGGTCTCAGAAGGAACTGAGTTCTCTATGGGAGCATAAAGCCACTTGACAGTGGGTGTGACGAGGGTCCTGGACTTAACGTTGGTTCAGGAAGTTCGAATTTGTGCTAAGAGCGGCATCTGGGGAATAGCAAATACTAGATGCCAGGGAAGAAAGAGGCGACGTCTGGTTACCGGGAGCCCAATACAAAGAAGGTGTAAGGCTATGTCTACTCTGCACAGCCATAGTCGACAGTGTGTGGGACCATGGAGGTGGTGTGACCTTCGTGAAAGGCATTGTGGGTTCAGGGGCAATAGCAGCACGTGTCCTTTTGTCAGGCTCCGTCTACAAAGAAGCCGAAAGAGTGTGTCTACTACACAGAGCTATGGCTTGACAGGGGCCGAGACAAGGGGCTTGGGATGATAATTGTGTTTGGCATTGTGGGTTCAGGGCAAGGGAACGTCTGTGGCCGAGGAAATATTGGGGGCTTGGGATGATAATTGTGTTTGGCATTGTGGGTTCAGGGCAAGGGAACATCTGTGGCCGAGGAAATATTAGGCCCCAGGGAAGAAAAGGGCCCAGACCCATTCTCAGCCTTCCAGTATAAAGAAGCTGAAAGGGTGTGTCTACTATGCAGAGCATTGGCATATGAGGGGTCATTAGGAATGTTGACTCTGTGTATGGGAATGTGGTTGGAATTGTATGCAGACATTTCCCTGTAACCTTCCTGTACTCTCCTGCTGAGCATACTCCGCACATGGTGGGAAGTCAGACAGTGCATGGGTGCTGTTAGTGAACCGTCCATGAGGCAGGGGATGTTTAGATTCTCATGGACAGGTGCGGATGAGCCTCGGTGTCCAGGAATCTCCTGGGTCATATCTCCAGGTGTGAGGGTCATGCTTCTCATTTCTCTTTGTTCCTTTTCATTCTCGAGATTTCTCTTGAATAGTGAATCCTGGGTCTCAGAAGGAACTGAGTACTTTATAAGGAGCATAAAGCCACTTGACAGTGGGTGAGATGAGGGTCC